>NC_066581.1:243539171-243839171 GCF_024323335.1 Lathyrus oleraceus
AGGTATTATGTTTGCTAGAAATAAATATTTAGATTTTTATGATGGAAATGGAATGCCATTTAACTAGAGGGGTTTGTTTAGTCAGTTTGGGCCAAAAGTTAGTTTGAACCACCTTCATTTTCTTTAAAACCCAGATATGAGAGAAAACCCTAATTCTCATTCCTATCTCTTGTTGTATCGTTAAAACAAAGAAGAAAAGCCATATTCTCTCTCCCTGAAACCTAACGCCACTACCCATCCCCTCACCAATTTTCAACCACCATGACTCCCAACTTCAAAACAAACAACATTTTTGTACTCCCCATCATCTTGTATCTCTGATAAATCAATTAGATCATTGTTTTGGTCCATCTTCTCTGGCTATCCTCTTTTTTTCCGTCCATCACTTTTCGTCACAGAGGTGAGCTTTTTGCCCTCTACTTGTTTAGATTGTTTTATCCTTTATTTTCCTTATCTATGTAGAACTCATCCATTTTCTTTTCACTTGGTGTTTAAATGGAGGTGTTTGAAACAAAACCACATTGTCAGTTTTCCTCCGGCCTTTGCGACATCGAGCATAGATAAGAGGGACATTTTGGAGCCTATTTGCATACAAGATCTTCGAGGAACCCAACTGATCGTGATTTAAGTAACCTTTTGTTGTTTCCTTCCACCTCGGCCACTGACCACCGTGTTGGAGTACTCTCAGGCCGTCATAACATCCATCTTCCCTAAGGGTGAGTGTCTGTTCTTGTTTTTATCTCTTCTGATTAGCACCCCGTGTTTGAAAAGAATGAGTTTGTGTTTAAAATCCTAATCTATTACTCAGCAAAATATGAATTTATTTGATAATACGAGACTGGTTGATTCAACGAGCATATTAATTTACAATAATGAAAATAATCCTTCATTGGTGAAGATTTCTATGACAAAGCATAACTGTAAAACTTAATGATTTTCATGATAAGTTTGAAACTTATATTTTGTTGTTTAAGAAGTTGAAAATAATTAATATTTGTGTTTTGAAAATAGTCTGAAACTGTTGGAGATTTTTATTTGAATTTTCAAACTCCTATTCTTTCAAGAGTTTAATGATCTTTGGAGTTGATTAAATTGATTCTAATCTTAACTTCGTTGTTTCTGCTTCAGTGTAAATTTTGGGGCAGCCACTATTTTTACTCGTTGCCAACCAAGGTATGTGTGGATTCTAGTACGAGAAAGATAAGCTAAGAATGAGAGGAAAAGTAGAGTCACATATTGTATACTCTTTATGGATCGTTGTGTAGGAATTCTACTCGAGAAGGTAAGGGCATTTCCCCATACTGATTATAATGAAATTAATTGTTAGGTATTATAGAATAAATTATATAATGCATAATTGTTTTGAAGATAAAAGAGATTTGAGTTATAGTTTTAGTCAATATATTTTAATCCCAGTTAATATATATATATATATATATATATATATATATATATATATATATATATATATATATATATATATATATATATATATATATATATATATATATATATATATATATATATATATATATATATATATATATATATATATATATATATATATATATATATATATATATATATATATATATATATATATATACAGACTACTTTTATATATTATGTTTTTTAGTATGATTACGTGATGCAGATGAATTTTTGTTTTGTTTGTGATTGTTATTATCATGTGTGGTTGTGATGTGAGTCAATTATGATTGTGTATGAATGGTTATGTGGAATAAATTTTAAGATGATGTGCTTGTTGATATGATACTATATGGTATGATTGGCTAAGTGGCAAGATTTGTATTTGCATCCTCATGACATGGAATATGTATTTCTTTGTGGCTCCTTAGTGGCGGGTTATCTTCCCCATTATTATGTGACGAATTATGTGTGGTGCCTTAGTGACGAGTGTCGCATCTCGAAAAATACGATCTCTCGCGATGGTCACAGAAAAAATTATTCGAACAGAGTCGCCACCGAACTTTATTTATTCCAATGAAGGAATAGGAAAATATCGATAAAACCTTTGAAAAACAGAATAATGGTCGTCGCAACCATATTCGGGTTCGGGAGTCGATTACGCAAGGGGAAGGTATTAGCACCCCTCACGTCCGTTGTACTCAACGGGAACCTTTTAGTTAAATTTGTGATTTGCATGTTAACTTATATTATTTGTTTTCTTAGAGTGATAAAATATTGAAAAGAGATGGATGGAAACCTCAAAAGGGGGAAAAGGGAGGTTTTTTATTAGTGTGCTCGCCAAGATCTCACAATCTCATGCCTACGTATCCTTATGGTGCAATAAGGAAATCAGAGCATTCGTAGTTCGGGGAACTACGGTTTGTTGGTGTCTTTTAGTGAACAATTGTTTAGATCGTGTTCCAAAGGCTAAACATTGACTTGTTTACTCTCGGCGGAGGCTTAAACACTAGTTTGTTATGCGCATTAGAAGGGATTAAACAATGTTCTTTCTGAAAAGAGTTTTGATCACACGGGGGTGACAAGTTGATTTAATATGTTTGATGTTTGTTTGATTGGTTCGGATCACACGTGGGTGAGAAAGAGATAAATTTGATGTGTTGAGATATTTTTGTTGGATGACGATTACTCGGATAGTCGAGTAAGACAACTCGTATCCTAAAAGTCGAGGAGAGGAATCGAAGGCTCTAGACCATCTCCTTTTCCATCCTTAATTATAAAAGGATTTAATAATAGTTAAGGTGTTTTGAATGGATGACGAATATTCAGATAGTCGAGTAAGGCAACTTGTATCCTAATAGTTGAGGAGAGGAATCGAAGGCTCTCGGCCATCTCCCTTTTCATCCTTAATTGATTATGAAAATAAGTTTGTGTATGGTTGATGTATTTAGATAAACGACAAGTACTTGAATGACTAGGTAAGGCAACTCATATCCAAGTATTTCAGGAGAGGAATCAAAGGTTCAAGACCATCTCCTTTTTCGTTTAGTTATTATGAAAATGACTGACTTAATCATGTTTATAAGTCTTTAGTAAAATGACAATTGTTTGACTAACCGAGTAAGAAAACTCGTATTCAAACAATCGAGGAAAGGAGTTGAAGACTCAAAATCATCTCCCTTTTCATTTCTAATTAAAAATGATTCGATTTAATTAGGCTTAAGCGAATAGAAATGACGATTGTTCGACTATCCGAGTAAGAGAACTCGTATTCGAACACTCAAAGAGAGGAGTTGAAGGCTCAAAACCATCTCCCTTTTCATTTCCAAATGAAATGGTATTTAATCGGGATTATGTATTTTAATTTCATTTGAATAAAAATGCTTGATGTTAGATCGAGGTTTTGAATTTCTGCTTGCGGATGAATTGGATTATATTTAGTGAGTCAATCATCTAATCGATTAATTAAAAATCGAATAGGTCTCATTGTAAGAAAGCCCAAGAGTAACCTATGTGAGGTTGCTGGCGATGCTTAAAAGCAATCGACTTACAAAGATATTCAAAGAATGGGCTCGATATTAAATCGAGATTTGTGTGATTTTAGTGGTTTGTATTAATGGATAAATGGAGTTGGTGATTGAAATTGTGATAATGAAAGAAATCAAACAACGTTTAATTATCGAAATTAATTTTAAAATTTGGTTAAATCGATTAATTAAACTAATTAAAATTAATTATCAATATTGTTTGATTAAAATTAATATAATCAAATAATCAAGTTAATTAAAATTAGTTAACAAAATTATCTAATTTAATCAAAACTTTAATTTATTAATTTAATAAGTGACGATTTTGAATAAAAATAATCGAATAGAATCGGCCACCATGTGCTCATAAACCGGTTTGTACGGAAAGACAATATGATTAATGTCATCCGCAAGATCATAACGCAGTGAAATGTTTTATTTATGTATTGAAATTTTTCGACGGTATATCGATATAAAATATAATTGAATCCGTGGATAAAAAGAATTTGATTTTATGCAACGAAATGAAAGAATATATCCCAAGAATATGTTCACCACCTACGTGGAGAAGAAAGAAAGCAAGAAAAAACTATAATTCTATTTGATAAGTACCTCAAACCTGTATAAAAACAAAGTATAAACAAATTCTAGTAAGTAGCCAACCCCATAATTACTTCATTTGTAAACCTTAACTCTAAACACCAGTAGATCATTCTGATAATTAAAAAAAGAACTAACATTATCCAATAGTTGACAAATGAAAACAAATAAGTATTAAGCTATCCACCAAGCATGGTTACAACAACGGCATCTCGAAATGCATAACATCCATAAATTTTACTGCAAAATACAAAACCGAGCATAACAACGCATAATGGAATCGAAATAATCGTGAATCCAATACAACAGCTTACACAAACTCTTTATGATACTTATAGAGTTATCACTTAGCAAATCAACATGGAAATCTTACCGCAAAATATGAATAATCGCAATCGGATAAAAATTGAAATCTCTTATCAAATTAACATGGAAGCATTTACTGAATGACAATCAAAACAAGTCTACCATGAATCATCTACAAACAAATATGAATTGTAATTCACTTGAATTTTTAGTTCAACAACATTAATAATCTTTTGGCTCAAATTTCACACACCTAGAATCATATAAACAACACAAATAATCTTTCTATATTTAAGCAAAATTTCCAATGGACAATGTGAAACATAAATACTCCTGACTAAAACTTGCAATCATGACATAACCAAAGTTCTACACAAAGTAGATTGATATCCAAAATACAGAGATGACACGAATATGACAAAATGAGTTTGGAATAGAACCTGGGCAGAAACCAACAGATGGGATTCTAATGACAAAAAAAAGAAAATTTACCGTAAGCTAAGTTGGATGAACTCGTCGACAGATGATGCGAGTTGTTTCTGAAGTTCGAAATTTCCTTCATTATCAAGTCTGAATCCACTTCTGCTAAAACCTACTTGAGTCAATTCAAATGACCTTTATGTTGTTTAACCATGGCAGTGAACCCGAGTCGCTTCCCCGCGTGCGGTCACATGAAGGATGGTTGTTGTATGTTCAAAGAGACGGGCAAAGGTCATAGTATGAGTTCACATAATGGAATTTATGAATTTGACGAGCTAATTTGTTTCGAGATATGATGATGGTGACTGAAGATTTGTTGGATTTGTGTCGAAAGTCAGCTCCAACCAGAGGTGAGTATTTCACGGTGTTAGGTCGAAGACGGAAAGAGAAGTGGCTGAGATTTGGTTGAGGTTCCACGGCGTGGTAATGCGATGCGTACGGAAGATGAGTTTGTTCTGTGGTGACCTGTGGTTACTTCGTCGGATGGATAGCAGAAGCGCGATGGAGGCGACCGGTAGTTTGAATCGTGAGTGACAGTGGTGTCACAAATTGAAAAACGGAGGAGGGAGTATGGATCGATTTAGGGGTGAAGTGAAGAATGTGATGGATTTTCTGTGGTGATGTTGTTAGGGAAGAAAAACAGAGGGCGTGAGATTATTGGTGGTTAATCGGCGGTGGAGAGGTGAAGGTCGCACGGAGGTGTTGCGACAATGGTGGTTTTGGAAGCTGACGAAGGGTTTCACAGTTTTGTGGTTAGGGAGAAGAAGAGGGTTGTGCAACGGTGGAAGTGGAAAGGGGGAGCGGCGGTGGTTGTGGTGTTTCGTTTTGGAGAAGAAAAGGTGAGGGACGGTTATCATTTTTGTCGGTGGAGGATTAAGGATTTTTTACAAAAAATGAAGGAGGATTTTGTGAGATGGTTTTCCCTTTTGGTCAATATGTGAAGGTGAGAGAAAACTCGTTTTTCCTTTCTTTTTTTCTTCGTAGCTAGAAGGGAAAAAGCCTATCTCTCTTTCATTCCCCGTCCTTTTCTCTTTTGTTGGCCGCCTCATGGGGATTCGTTGGATCCTCCTCTAGAAGACGTTTTTTCTTGTCTTCTAGTTATAATCCACCCCAAAATCCAATCTTCCACTCAAGATCTTTTTGTTGGCCAAGTGGATCTTTCCTTTATTTCAATTATTACCTTCATTCTATTAATAAATGATGTGTCACGTTATAATTGGTGGGGAGAGATATGTTTATTTATTTTTGGATTCTCTTTATAAATATTATTCAGTTAATTTCTAAATTTTGATTGGACAATAAAATGCATATGGATTGCAAACTTAGACCTTTGATTAATTTGAATCAATGATCAAGATTGAATTAAAGAAATGCGAATAATTTAAAATGTCTATAATGTCCCTTCTAGATGATTTTAATTGATTTAAAACAATTTAAATCATCAAGTCAAATAAAATTCGCATCTTTCTAAATACACACGATAAAAATAAAATGAGAATACGGAAAATTCTATTTATTTCTTGTAAACATTTTGGCGAAAGAATAAAAATGAAATGACTGAAAATGAATAAATGTCGGGCAAAAATTTGCTCGAAAAATTAAATCGAACGCACTAAAATGATCAGCACGAAATATACTTATTGAAAAAATACAGCATTTCTTTTAATTCATAAATAATTTTTGACCGGTTAAAAGGCATAGACAGATCAAATCACAACTGAAAAAGTCACCGAAAAATATAACGAGCACACCAGGTTAAACTGCGTGAACTGTAGATTAATAATACTGACGTCTGCAAGCTTGATTTCGAAACTTTTTACCTGCTGATTTTGCACGTGCTTGAGGAATGATTTAACCAATTTGTCTGTATATTCAACAATTTATTCCGACTGATATTTTAGGTATTATTCATGATGAAATGCATGTTATGCTGTACAACTGATGCAAATTGAAAATGAAATCAAATTTATGAAAATTTTAAAATGCCCGGACAAAATTGGGGTATGACTGTTGCCTCTATTTAATTACCTTGAACCAGAAGATAAGAATGACAGTAGTTTTCGTACATTCGTGGTGGAAGATGATTAAATACGAAAATACCTTAATTTTGTTCTTTGAAATGCAAAGAAGAAATGCAAAAAGAATATGTAGTGAGAAATACGGTAAGAAAAGTTATTATAAGGTAAATGAAACGATCAAGACTCTGGGAATCGTCAGAACAATATCTTGGATGTCACAATCGAGATATTCCAACAATGTAATGATACCTCAACTGTACCTAAGATTTTCTGGGCATTAGCAGAGCAATATCTTGGGCTGAACACACGAGATTCTCTTGAGGATCAACGAAGCAGTGTCTTACATGATGTGATCGAGATATTCTGACAAAGGAGTGATACCTGAATCATATCTAAGATTCTATGAGGATACTAGAGCAGCTCCTAAAAACAAATGAGTCTCTTCATATTAATGAAGCAGCATCTCAAACAAATAAATGAGATTCTCTGAATCAACGAAGCAACATCTTATATGATATAATCAAGATATTCCAACAAGGTAATGATACCTTAATTGAACCTACGACTCTTCGAGGATACTAGAGCAGTATTTAAAAACAAATGAGATTCTTCAATTTTATGAAGCAGTATCTCAAACAGATAAATGAGACTCTTCATATTAATGAAGCAGTATCTCGAACAGATAAATGAGATTCTTCAGATAAATGAAGCAGTATCTCAAACAGAGAAATAAGATTTTTCAGATAAATAAAGCAACATTTCAAATAGAGAAATGAGATTCTTCAGATAAATGAAGCAGTATCTTAAATAGAGAAATGAGATTCTTCAGATAAATGAAGCAGTGTCGCAAACAGATAAATAAGATTCTTCAAATAAATGAAGCAGTATCTCAAACATAAAAATGAGATTCTTCAGATAAATGAAGCAATGTCTCAAATAGATAAATGAGATTCTCCAGATAAATGAAGCAGTATCTCAAACAGAGAAATGAGATTCTTCAGATAAATGAAGTAGTATCTCAAATAGATAAATGAGATTCTTCAGATAAATGAAGTAGTATCTTAAACAGATAAATGAGATTCTTCAGATAAATGAAGCAATGTCTCAAACAGAAAAATGAGATTCTCCAGATAAATGAAGCAGTGTCTCAAACAGAAAAATGAGATTCTCCAGATAAATGAAGCAGTGTCTCAAACAGATAAATGAGATTCTTCAGATAAATGAAGCAATATCTTAAATAGATAAATGAGATTCTTCAGATAAATGAAGCAATGTCTCAAACAGATAAATGAGACTCTCCAGATAAATGAAGCAATATATCAAATGTTCATCTGTTGGGGGAAATAGTTCGGAAAAATACTCCATCTGGAAGGAATTTACTGGCAAAGCTCTGCATGGGAAAAACTCATAAAAGACTTTTTAGGGTAACCTCTACTTGGGGAGCAATAACAAAAATGCTGGGGAATATCATTATCAACCCTAAAGTTGAAGAATGACTTACTGGGAAATAATTCTATTAGTACGTGCGGGGTAATAACTCTATTTAGAGAAATACAATTGTCTTTGAAAGAGTACAGACCAAGATACGCATGATTGACCCTGGATCCTGAATTGCGCTATGTATGTTTTTGTATGACGTTCCACTTTGGATGGAAGCACCACACATGAAATGATGCATGGAATATATGCAAGTATGCAATTGCTGGGGATTTTTGGATGTAAATGTAGGAATGCAACTGATTTTTAATTTTGTATAAGGTTATGCATATGTTTTAGCAGGAAAATAATGCATGAACTGATGCATGTGATGTATGTGGGAATGCAATTGGGTACTTGGATTTTTCGTAGGGCTTTATTTTTGATGGCCAATGGAATTGGACTTTGAAGGTGAACTGCCAGATGAGAATTGGTGAAAAAGATTGAACTGCCAGATGAGAACAGAATCTGAAGGATATCTTACCAGGAGAGAACTGGTGAAAATAATTGAAATGACAGACGGGGCTGACTTTGTTTTTGTTTGTCATACGGGAATAAACTTTTAAAGTAGGCTATCAGACGAGAGCTGGTTGCGGAAAAAAATAGACTACCAGACGGGAACTAGTATCGAAATAGGTGACCTACTAGAGGAGAACTGGTATTAAGAGATAATTTACCATATGAGAACTGGTATTTGGTAAATGATTTGTCATACTAATTTTTGAAATAGTTTTCCAGACAAGAACTGGTCTTTTAATTAAGTTTCCAGACGAGAACTAGACTTTGAAATAAATTGTCAGACGGGAACTGGACTTTGAAATAAATTTCCAGACGGGAACTGGGCTTTCAAATAAATTGTCAAATGGGAACTGGACTTTAAAATAAATTTCCAGACGAGAACTGGACTTTGAAAAGGTTTTCCAGACGGGAACTGGGCTTTAAAATAAAATGCCAAACGAGAATTGGACTTTGAAATAAATTGCCAGACGATAACTGGACTTTGAAATAAATTGCCAGACGAGAACTGGACTTTGAAAAGGATTGCCAAACGGAAACTGGACTTTGAAATAAATTGCCAGACGAGAATTAGTCTTTGAAAAGGTTTTCCAGATGGGAACTGGGCTTTGAAATAAAATTCCAAACGAGAATTGGACTTTAAATTTCCAAGCGATGTTGGGCTTTGGTGTCAGATTTTATGTTTCAAGGATTTTTGATGTCAGGTTCATGTTATGGGGGTTATGCTTGATAAATGATATGATATGCATGGCTTTATGCTAGAGCAAAGTGACATGACTAATGCATGATAATGATTTATGTAATGATTTGAAGGCTTCCAAAATGCCCCTGCATGGGTATTGGAAGAGAAGGTTCTTTACAGAAAGGCTTCTTGTCTGTCAAAAGGTTATTTTATGGGATGATAGCATGATTCCCCGACACTTGTTTCGAACTCTATGGTTGCTGATGTGCGACCAAACTTTTGCTTGAACAACTTGAAAACATGGAGAGAACTTGCTCCTATGTGGTTCATCTTGCCCTAGTTTGTTGGGTCTATGCAAAATGTTTAGCTCAAAAGGATTTTGAAAATAATTGTACCATAATTTGGAGACGGATTGCTCTAGAATTTGAAGTCATGAAAAGATTTTTCCTTGATTAACCGACTCTCATAGTGGTTGACTTTCCTGCACTCTTGAGGTAGCTTTCCCGGTATGATCGTTGAAGCAACTTAACTCACCCTGACTGAATATTGAAAGGGATTTGCCCCTGGCCAACAGAACCCCTAGGTGATCTGCGCCTAGTCAATAGAGTCCTGAGATGATTTGCTCTGGATCAAATGATTCTTGAAATGATTTACCCCTAATTAACAGATGTTTTGAGACTATTTCATACTAACTGATTCCTAGAGTAATCTTCCTTCGATCAACTGATGTTTTGAGGTGGCATGCCCCTGGTTCATGGGTTTTGAGGTAGTCTTGATTCTGGTAAATGATCAATTTTCTCAGATTGGTCTTTGTTGAAATTTCCATGATGTCAAATGATGAATTGAAATTAAAATTGTTTATTCATAAATGGTAATTTTAATGCAATATTCATGCAAGTTTTGAAAAAAGAATCATTTATTGGAATGATGTGATAGTGTGTGACGAGTGGACCATTAGTCCAAACGCAGTGTTGATACATCGAGAAGATTATACTAAAGTAAAAGATTAGCAAGTCTTTAGGAGTTAGTTTACACAACCTTACTGTAGAAATGCTTTCAGAATAAACCAAGTTTCAATTAGGTCTTTTAACGGTTGTAACATGACCTGGTTCACGGTTACCGAAACAAAGGATATAAGGCTCAAATTTTAATTTTAACCCACCCCTTCTTCGTGATGAGCTTCAATCCTATGCTTAGTTAATTCAACATACAATTCGTCTTTTAAGAGAGTTTTGAAGGTGTAAGGATAAAGATGATGATTCAAGGTCTCTTGAAATGGCAATCACCTTATTTTGTTTTTTGGAGGTCGGTGACCCTTTGATTTTGGTATGGTGGTCACTAAATCTTGTTTTGTTTTATTGAGGGTTTTCATGACCTCTTTTGATTTTTGTTTTAATCCTTAACTTCTTCCTGGACCGCTCTTCGACGCTTTAGTCCATCGGGATTGCCCCAGTTTTTTCTGCCTAAGTCGCCTTATCGGGTGTTCGACTCAGCAGGCTCTTTTTTTGAAAAGTTGTGACTGCCAAGTCACTGGTCATTGAAGAACAAACCGACATAAACTTCGGATTTTGTATAGTTCCTTTGACACTTTAGGATGTGTGTGAAGAACATCATGTGGTTGATCTCCGTATGGGATGTATTCTCTTGTAATTCAAATGTGTAGTCAGACTAACTGAACACTACCCTGCCTCGGGTTAAACATAAGGGTTTGTATATCCGAAAGAAACACCTACTTCTAGGCTCGAAGTGGTTGACTAGGGATTAACTCCTTATCTCTCCAGTGTTTGGGGATTTGAAACAATGTATGTACATCATCAACAGGATCTTATATGAAAGCATATAGTCAACAATTATGGGTATTTTGTTTTCGTCATCCTCCCTCCAATACTGCTAAAACAACAGTTTGATAAAGAAGGTGAGGGGAGAAATACAGATGTATCTTTTATTTTTGATATAAGAGAATAAAAATGAGCGAATGCGAGATAATTGATTCAAAACATGCATGATTACTTCATTAATATTACCATTAAAAACAACAATGTTTAAAAACAAGTAGTGTTTAACAACAAAGAAATTACAAATGAAAAATGAAAACAAATCAGTTCAATGATCGCCAATGTTGAGGATGTATTCCTGTCTGAACCACTGGCATTATGAGATACTCCCTTGAAGTCTTCGAACTTATTCAGACGAGAGGTTTATGTGCACCAACAGGTTTCCTTCTGGAAAGGATATATACTTTTTATCAATCAACTGTTGAACCTTGGCTTTGAAAGCGTTGCAGTCTTTGGTTGAGTGCCCTATTGATCCAACATGGTATCCACATTGCACATCGGGATCATACCTAGGCGGGTATGGTTCTGACAATAGCTTGAGAGACTTGGGCTCCACCAGCGAGCTTTGAATCAGACATGGAAGAAGTTGACTGTATGACATGGGGATCAGATCGAGAGGAGCATTCCTTCTTTCCAGATTAATTCAAGGCCTAGATTGGTTTAAAGGATGATTTTGATATCCTCGACCACGAGATCATTGATTTGCATAAGGAGTAGTCTATTGTTGCTTGAATGGTGCTCTAGGCGTTTCTGGTTACCCAACATCTGTTATGACTACATTGCTTTCATCCTCTTCTTCCTTTTGGGAATTGCTGAGGGATTCTGTCTCGCTAGCTTGGTTGCTCGAGGCGCCTTGGATTCTTCCACTTTTTAGGGCACTCTCGATGCGTTCTCTAATTGTTACTAAGTGGGCGAAGTCTGATAACGCATTGCCTACCATCCTTTCAAAGTAAGTACTCTGCAAGGTCTCCATAAACAAGTCAACCAATTCCTTGTCCAAGAGTGATGGTTACACGTGGGCTGCCAATTCTCTCCATCGATGTGCATATCCTTTGAAATATTCGTTTCTCTTTTGGGATAAGCTTTGCACCTGCCTTCGGTCTGGAGCCATGTCCAAGTTGTAGTTATACTGTTTCAAAAAGGCATTTGCTAAATCTTGCCATGACTGAATATGGCTTCTTTTCAATTTCATATACCAGCTCAACGATGCTCCAATCAAACTATCTTGAAAACAGTGAATCATCAGCTTGTCATCGTGAGTATGCGATGCCATTTTTCGGAAGAACATCACTAAATGATGCCTTGGACAGCTATCCCCTATGTACTTCTCAAAGTTTGGTACTTTGAATTTTGGAGGGATCACTAGGCCTGGCACTAAGCACATATCGAGCCTAAGATTGTCATGCACATCCATTGCTCGGACTCTCTCCTCAAGGGCACAAAGCCTTTCATCATCAGGATTGGTCACTGGCGTCAACTGGGATTGAGTAGGAATATTCACTTGTGGAGGATTATAGTCAGGAAGAGGTTCATACATTGGGTTGGTAATTACAGTGAAGCCTGATGAGGAACCAACATTCTTTATGAAACCATGTTGAAAATTGTTCTTTGACTAGGCTAGCCTAGCTTCCAACACCTGGTCTATCTCGCCTTTCATGTTATTAATATCCATTTTTAGCTCAACTTGACTATGTTCCCAGTGCTCCCTTGTGTTTTAGTAGCTCTCAATGGTTAAATACGAGTGTCGGGAAATCAGCCTGCTGGTAATTGGCAAAAGGACGAGATGAGTTTTTGTATTGGAAAATGATATGCATGCATGTTGATGGAATGCAAATGCATGAAATGTGATGTAATGTTCAGGATCACATGAATAAGTAAGTTCACAGATTGGTCAGAACAACAGGTGAATAACTTGGTATCTCTGATTAAAGGGACCCCATAGGTAGGCTATATAGTTGGTAGGTTCCTAGAGTCATGGATCCTTCTTGAGAACGTCACTGCCATGACAAAGGCTCGTCGGACAGTAATAACCTCAGATGATCTCATCTAGGTGAGGTCTTCGTATTATCCCAACAAGGAAGACTCCTTGGGGATTCTACTACACAACTCTCGAGTCCAAGGTTCTAACAAGATTCTCAGAGTCATAGATCGAGGTTGGAAATATTATTGTAAGATAGTAATACGTCCAAGGGATCTCATCTGATTGGAGATTTCGTATTAACCCGACGAGTCTGAAACTTCGTAGGTTAATACTACATAACCGCCGAATAGAGCGGGTTAAAAGGTCCCTAGAGTCATTGATCCAACTTGAAAATACTATCGTCGTGACGAAGACTCGTCGAACAATAATATCTCAAGAGAATCTACTCTAGGCAGGGTCTTCGTATCGTCCCAACAAGGAAGGCTCCTTGTGGGCCTCCACTACACAACCACCATCTTAATCCTATGGTTTTTCTCAGACTCGGATAGAGAGCCTATCTCACAAAGTGCCAATAATCAGAGAACCCCAATAGCAAAATAAGAATCAATCAATAATTCATAAAACAATAATTACAAAATAGCAATAATAACAAAATAAAGATAACAAACAATCAAGGTTAATACTAAAACGGAAACTGAACTAAGTTAGGCTTGACTCTCTCTTGCTTGGAGCTACATCCCCAACAGAGTCGCCATTTGTCGCATCTCAAAAAATACGATCCCTCATGATGGTCACGGAAAAAATTATTCAAACAGAGTCGCCACCGAACTTTATTTATTTCAATGAAGGAATAGGAAAATATCGATAAAACCTTTGAAAAACAGAATAATGGTCGTCGCAACCATATTCGTGTTCGGGAGTCGATTATGCAAGGGGAAGGTATTAGCACCCCTCACGTCCGTTGTACTCAACGGAACCTTTTAGTTAAATTTGTGATTTGAATGTTAACTTATATTGTTTGTTTTCTTCGAGTGATAAAATATTGAAAAGAGATGTATAGAAACCTCAGAAGGGGGGAAAGAGAGGTTTTTTATTAGTGTGCTCGCCAAGATATCGCAATCTCGTGTCTACGTATCCTTATGGTGCCATAAGGAAATCAGAGCATTCATAGTTCGGGGAACTACGGTTTATTGGTGTATTTTAGTGAACAATTGTTTAGATCGTGTTCTAAAGGCTAAACGTTGGCTTGTTTACTCTCGATGGAGGCTTAAGCACTAGTTTGTTATGCGCATTAGAAGGGATTAAACAATGTTCTTTCTGAAAAGATTTTTGATCACACGTGGGTGACAAGTTGAGTTAATATGTTTAATGTTTTTTTGATTGGTTCCGATCGCACGTGGGTGAGAAAGAGATAAATTTGATGTGTTGAGATATTTTTGTTGGATGACGATTACTCGGATAGTCGAGTAAAACAACTCGTATCCTAATAGTCGAGGAGAGGAATCGAAGGTTCTAGACCATCTCCCTTTCCATCCTTAATTATAAAAGGATTTAATAATAGTTAAGGTGTTTTGAATGGATGATGAATATTCAGATAGTCGAGTAAGGCAACTCGTATCCTAATAGTCCAAGAGAGGAATTGAAGGCTCTCGACCATCTCCCTTTTCATCCTTAATTGATTATGAAAATAAGTTTGTGTATGGTTGATGTATTTAGATAAACGACAAGTACTTGAATGACTAGGTAAGGCAACTCATATCCAAGTATTTGAGGAGAGGAATCGAAGGCTCAAGACCATCTCCTTTTTTGTTTAGTTATTATGAAAATGGCTGACTTAATCGTGTTTATAAGTCTTGTGAAATGACAATTGTTTGACTAACCGAGTAAGAAAACTCGTATTCAAACAATCGAGGAGAGGAGTTGAAGACTCTAAACCATCTCCCTTTTCATTTCCTATTAAAAATGATTCGATTTAATTAGGCTTAAGCGAATAGAAATGAAGATTGTTTGACTACCCGAGTAAGAGAACTCGTATTTAAACAATCAAAGAGAGGAGTTGAAGGCTCAAAACCATCTCCCTTTTCATTTCTAAATGAAATGGTATTTAATCGTGATTATGTATTTTAATTTAATTTTAATAAAAATACTCGATGTTAGATTGAGGTTTTGAATTTGTGCTTGCGGATGAATTGGATTATATTTAGTGAGTCAATCATCTAATCGATTAATTAAAAATCGAATAGATCTCATTGTAAGAAAGCCCAAGAGTAAGCTATGTGAGGTTGATGGCGATGCTTAAAAGCAATCGACTTACAAAGATATTCAAAGAATGGGCTCGATATTAAATCGAGAGTTGTGTGATTTTAGTGGTTTGTATTAATGCTGAAATGGAGTTGGTGATTGAAATTGTGATAATGAAAGAAATCGACCAACGTTTAATTATCGAAATTAATTTTAAAATTCGGTTAAATCAATTAATTAAGTTAATTAAAATTAATTATGAAAATTGTTTGATTAAAATTAATATACTCAAATAATCAAGTTAATTAAAATCAGTTAACAAAATTATCTAATTTAATCAAAACTTTAATTTATTAATTTAATAAGTGACGATTTTGAATAAAAATAATCGAATTGAATCGGCCACCATATGCTCATAAACCCGTTTGTACGAAAATACAATATGATTAATGTCATCAGCAAGATCATAACGCAGTGATATGTTCTATTTATGTATTGAATTTTTCGGCGGTATATCAACATAAAAAATAGTTGAATCCATGGATAAAAACAATTTGATTTTATTGCCACAAAATGAAAAAGTATATCCCAAGCATATGTTTACCACCTATGTGGAGAAGAAAGAAAGCAAGAAAAAACTATAATTTTATTTGATAAATACCTAACATGTATAAAAACAAAGTATAAACAAATTCTAGTAAGTAGCCAACCCCATAATTATTTCATTAGCAAACCTTAACTCTAAACACCAGTAGATCATTCTGATAATTAAAAAAAAGAACTAACATTATCCAATAGTTGTCAAATGAAAACAAATAAGTGTTAAGCTATCCACCAAGCATGGTTACAACAACGGCAGCTTGAAATGCATAACATCCATAAATTTTACCGCAAAATACAAAACCGAGCATAACAACGCATAATGGAATCGAAATAATCGTGAATCTAATACAACAACTTACACAAAATCTTTATGATACTTATAGAGTTATCACTTAGCAAATCAACATGGAAATTTTACCGCAAAATACGAATAATCGCAATCGGATAAAAATTGAAATCTCTTATCAAATTAACATGGAAGCATTTACTGAATGACAATCAAACCAAGTCTACCATGAATCATCTACAAACAAATATGAATTGTAATTCACTTGAATTTTTAGTTCAACAACATTAATAATATTTTGGATCAAATTTCACACACCTAGAATCGCATAAACAACACAAATAATCTTTCTATACTTAAGCAAAATTTCCAATGGACAATCTGAAACATAAATACTGTCGACTAAAACTTACGATCATGACATAACCAAAATTCTACACAAAGTAGATTGATATCCAAAATACAGAGATGACACGAATATGACAAAATGAGTTTGTAATAGAACCTGGGTAGAAACCAACAGATGGGATTCTAATGACCAAAAAAAGAAAATTTATCGCAAGCTAAGCTGGATGAACTCGTCGACGGATGACGCGAGTTATTTCCAAATTTCGAAATTTCCTTCATTATCAAGTCTGAATCCACTTCTGCTAAAACCTGATTGAGTCAATTTGAATGACCTTTGTGTTGTTTAACCATGGCAGTGAACTCGAGTCGCTTCCCCGTGTGCGGTCACATGAAGGATGGTTGTTGTATGTTCAAAGAGACGGAAAACGGTCATAGTATGAGTTCACATAATGGAATGTATGAATTTGACGAGCAAAGTCGTTTCGAGATGTGATGTTGGTGGCTGAAGATTTGTTGGATTTGTGTTGGAAGTCAGTTTCAACCATAGGTGAGTATTTCAAGTTGTTAGGTCGAAGATGGAAAGAGAAGTGGATGAGATTTGATGGAGGTTTTGCGGCGTGGTAATGTGATGCGTACAGAAGAGGAATGTGTTCTGTGGTGACCTGCGGTTACTTCACCTGATGGATAGTGGAAACGCGATGGAGGCGACCGGTAGTTTGAACTGTGAGTGACGGTGGTGTCACAAATTGAAAAATGACGGAGGGAGTATGGATCAATTTAGGGGTGAAGTGAAGAATGTGATGAGGTTTATATGGTGATGTTGTTGAGGAAGAAAAATGGAGGGCGTGAGATTATTGGTGGTTAGCCGGAGGTGGAGAGGTGAAGGTCGCACGAAGGTGTTGTGGCAATGGTGGTTTTGGAAGCTGACGGAGGGTTTCACAGTTTTATGGTTAGGGAGAAGAAGAGGGTTGTGTGACGGTGGAAGTGGAAAGGGGGAACGGCGGCGGTTGTGGTGTTTCGTTTTGGAGAAAAAGAGATGAGGGACGGTTATCGTTTTTGTCGGTGGAGGATTAAGGAATTTTTACAGAAAAAGAAGGAGGATTTTGTGAGATGGTTTTCCCTTTTGGTCGCGGGAAATTCCACACCTTCTCTTTTCCTTCTCAACGTCGTCCATCTCGGTTCTAATCCTGGTGCTGTTTGGGCGCCCTTTCTTCCTCCTTCTCATAGAGTCGCCGTGGCAAAGAGTAAATCCTTCATATTATGGCCAATTCTCCTCATGGGGAAGTCCTAGGAAACTCTCCTTATAGACCTTGAACACGCTAAGAATTTTGAACACATCTGGAATGTGAATGGAGTAGTTCTGGTGTATGCTCGAACATGCTGCGATTACATGGGAGCAAGGTAAGTGAAATGCCTGAAATTTCCCATAATCATAGTGTTGTTTCCTCAGATCAACGCTGAATGTTCCTGGTCGACTGTCGTTATGATTAATCTTCTCTTGGACCATGAAATAAAATCTCTCGCGATCGAACTGCATGACGTTATGCGTGTTAGCTTTGATGACTTCCTCAGCCATCCCCTTGTTGCAGTCATCAGTGAAAACCTGCCCAAAGGCTAACATTTTTGTCCATTGATGGCCTCTTCTACCAAATAGTGATCCTAATCGATAGTACGTAGATTTGACCAATGCAGTGATCGGAAGGTTTCGGGTTTCTTTTAGCACCGAGTTCATTGCTTTTGCTAGGTTAGTTGTCATGTGACCCCAGCGTTGCCCTCCGTCAAATGCCCTTGCCCACTTCTGCCGAGGGATGTTGTCTATCCATGATAAAACGTAGTTGTTTGTTCTTCGGATTTCCCCCCGATATTAGTTAAATTTCGCCTCTGTTAACGCATAACCCATGTTAACAACTAGTTTGCGCAGATCCTTGTCTTTAATCTCGCGCATGAAGTTTTGCGCAATGTGTCTAATGCAATAGACGTTTGATGATGGAGGATACTGCCATCCATTTTCCGGATTATTATATACACTCTTTATCGATTCATGCCTGTTTGATATTAGACACAGATTTGCTTGGGGAGTAACGTGTATTCTTAAATTCTTAAGAAAGAAAATCCAAGCTTCCTTTGTCTCACTTTCAACCAATGCGAACGCTATCGGAAATATGTTCCCGTTCCCATCATGTGCCACAGCCATCAACAGCGTCCCTCTGTACTTGTCATACAACCATGTTCCATCAACCTGCACAATAGGTTTACAATACGCGAAACCACGTATACATGGTCGAAACGCCCAAAACAGACGATGAAATATCCTTTGGTCACCCAAGTGTGAACCATAATTTTAAATCACAGGTAAGGATTGTAATTCTATAATGGTACCTGGTAGATATGTTTTCATTACCAGTATCCACTACGGCAGATCGTTGTAAGATGTCTCCCAATTTCCATACAGCGACTCAATTGCCTTACACTTTGCAATCCATGCCTTTTTTCTAGGATATGATATACCTGTATTTCTCAACAACATGAGCGATGATAACCTTTACCTTTATGGAAGCGTCCTGATTTACAAGCTCCATTATGCTCTTACTAATCATTTCTGAACTAAGTTTTATATGATCTTGTGACACGGAAGTGGTTGTGCACGTATGAGGTCCACCAGACTTACCAACTCTCCACCTTAAGTTGCCCTTACGCAAAGAGACCCTGCATTTGAAATTGCATGTTGAATTTCTACATTTGATGAAAAAACGTACATTGTCAGATTTAACCACTGAAAAATCTAGACTACATTTTATATGTCATTGTTGCAACGCTAGAACACACTCTTCCTTATTTTCATACTCGATGCCCTCCTCTATTTCGTCAGCATTGTGAGTTGGTATGAAACTTCCGAAAACGAAGATTGGTTCAGCATCATCCAAACTTATGCTTTGCATGTGCCCAGGTGGGTTGTAGAAACTAATTGGTTGCGCTCTTAGTGCAACGGTCGGTGTGTCGAAGATGTCTTCATTGCCATCGTCATCGCTAACACCAAATAGATCTTCAAATCGAATCTCCTCAAGATCATCCTCACTATTCTCGCCTACCTCTTCATTTGGTATGAAAGGTTCATTATTTTGAGTCGGTTCTTCGTCAATGGCTTGACTCATTCCGTACTCGTGTGACTGTACAGATTGTGTTGGATAACAGAGATTTTCATTGTGAGTCGGTTGTTCTTCAAGATTTTCATTGTGACTCGGTTGTTCTTCAAGATTTTTGACTAGACGAGCATATATCTCAATGGTGGGTAATTGAGATAATGTTATATGACATTGAAACATCGACTTGACATCTTCGTCAGTCTCAATGGGTGTCATTATGTAAAAGACAGTATTATCATCTCCATTAAATAATGGATGGCGATAAATGATGTCTTCAACTTAACTTTGTAACTTTTTTTCAATACGGTCTTTTAAATGATGGAAGTCGGAGTTAATGTGGATTTTGAACATATGCAAATTCGTATTGCAAAATGAGAATCCCTCATTTGCATTTGTGAAAAGGGACCCTTCAGAATGGATAGACACAATTAAATTTCTTTTAGCCATGTGTAAGACCCCAATTTTGTCCCTAAGATCCCTCATGGCATCATAACATTGCATTGCATAGCCTCAAGGATCATTGAGCATCTTGGCTCCCTTTCCCTTTGGGTGGGGATCTCTTGTGAGTGGTTTGAGATCACCAAGCATGCTTGAATTGTATATCATTGCTTTTCTCATTTTTGTTCACTAATCAAAAGCACAAAAATATGTCACTAACATCTTTTGTTGTAGCTTAAGCAATCACCAGGTCAAGAGCTTCAAGAAGATCCTTTGTGCAAGAGATGAGGTATTTTTCTTGGGATGAGGACCACATGGTTATTATAAGAAGTTTACATGAGCTAGGGTTTCATTTTGAAGCTATTTCATCAAGTGGTAGAGGCACAATTTAATCAAGACATTTCAAGGTCATTTGAGGACCAAAAAGTCAACTGTGCAGTCAAGTGAGGACTATGAGGTGGGGAAATGAGTTGAGACACCTTAATCATGTTCAAATGGGGTCTATTCTTCATTCTAAACATCCATCTTGAAGATTCAAAGGTCATGGCAAAAGTTACTAAAAATGGAAAATGACCTGTAATTCAAAGTTTCCAAATTTGGCAAGTTTTTGGTCCACATTCAACTTGACTTGTCAATGTCAAATAAGTTTCAAATGGATTTTTGGTGAACATGAAAGTTATATATATTTGTCTTCCCTTTCCAAAAAGTCCTAATTCATGTCCATATGATGAATGGTTGAGAAGTTATGGTCATTTGATCACAAGGTGTGCATGGAAATTCAAAATGGCATAACTTTTGATACAATGCTCCAATTTGGTCCATTCTTTTTGCAAAATGCTCCTTATGTGCAAGACATATCAAAATGATATCATTTGGCTCAATTATGCAAAGGAATCATGACCAAGATTTCACTATTTCACACATGTACAAATTGAAGCAATACTTCATTATTCATTTTTGGCTTAAGGTGCAAGCAAAATAACACTTCAAGCATGACCATTGGATGATTTTAAGTGGATTGGAAGTCTAGCATGGGACTGTACACGTGGATTATGCCTTTGTGAACTTCATTTTCATTTTTTCATTTTGCTTCATAACTCCTTAATCATGATTAACCATTGGCTTAAGTGATTAGCATTGTGATTAGCATGGAGTATATAAGCTGAAACCCTAATCATAATTGCATAACAAAGCCATTTCAGATCTGAAAATTCAAAACTCCCTCCAATTTCTCTCTCTTTAAATTTTGATTTTCTCCACACAAACACCAAAAATTCTTGCATATTCTTGACCATCATGCTTCATTGAGCAAGAATCATCCACTATTTTGAGCAATTCAGCTAGATTTCGAGCAGTTCATGTGCACTCTCATGTTGATGGAATTTGAAAATTGAAGTAGATCCAGGTGGTTTCAATTGATTCTATTTGCACAAAGGTTCAAGGCAAGGTCAAAGGAGTAGATCTGGAGCTTCATAGCCTGTGAGATCGTGAATTGAGGAAGCTCTAATTTCAGGTGAGTTGAAATTCATCCTTTCCTTTTGCTGTTTTATGATCATAGATGTGAAGAGCATGCTGTGTAGGTTATGTAGATATGTTTAGAATTAAAAATGGTTGAGAATTGAACATGTATGATGAACTATAAGTTTAGATCTAGGAAATGTTTTCATTCGATCTGGAAAATCCATGAGGAATTAGGAGATTTGGTTATGATATTTGGAATGTACATGGCAAGGCGGTTCGAATGATGTAAGCCTTGATGATTTCTAGAAAAACTTTGGTCTGAACTCGGCGGAATCGCGCCGGAGAAGACGACCGGAGACTGTAGCTCCGGCGTCTGAGTGTGTTAGGGTTTGATGACTGTGTTTGCCTTGTGTGCCATTGCGTGGAAGCTTGATTGGCTGTGATTTGTTTGACCAATGTCGTGTGTGCTTTGAATGATGACTATGCATGCTGACCGTTTAATGAAACGGTGCGTTTCACCGTTTGAATATGGACCGTTGATTTGAGTGCGCGCCAAGATCGTGTGGTCCTGATATTTTCTGAGTTTTATTTGAATTAATTGTTTCCCTCCATTTCCTTTTAATATTTCAATTATTTTGCTTGTCTTAGAAAATTCATAAAAAATTCAAAAATAGTCCAATTTAATCCCAATTTTTTTTCATAGTTTTGTCTTGATCTCTACTATTTTTTGGTTCTGATTTCATGATTTGTTGATGTCTGGATTTGTATGTGGATATTTTTGATTGAACATTGTGCTAATTTGACCTATTGTGTTCAATGCATTGTGAAATTCTCTATGTTGAGCCATTTGATCCAATTTTTTGCATGATTGACATTCACACATGATATGAATTTTTGGTCACTGGTTTGGAATTTTCTCACATGTTATCATCACTTTTGACACATAGAGAAAAGTGTGACAATTTGTGTCACATTTTTGACATTGAATTGTTGCATTTTTGTTCATATATCATTTGAACCTTTCTGGATTTGATCTTTTGCATATTGATTGTTCATGACATGAGGAACTTGTACAAAAAATATTAAAGTCATTGCATGCATTTCTGATTTGATGTGAATTTTCTAAGTTGGAAGTTCATTTTGTGCACATTTTTTGTACTTGCATGACATAGATCATTTGAGATACTTGCTTATTGATTTGATGCTGGTCCTTTTGAGGACATTTTGTGACATGTTCGAATGTGCATTGTGTAGAAGATTGGGTTCTGTTTTGGTCATTTGATTTGGTTTTGAATCTATTCTTTGCACTAGTGTTTTGTACATAAACTAACTTTGTCTTGTGTTTCAGGTTTGGACATTTAGCATTGAGGGTTGATTTGTTCTCACTTGTGAGATGCAAATGCATTTGAGTTCTAACATATGTTTGTTTTGTAGGTTTTTAATTGATGTGGTGAACTCGTGAGCTTATTTGAGTGCTAAGGCACTTATGCACTGAATTGTGTAACTGTTGGAAAGTTTCACTGTTTGTATGTTGGTTTAATAACTGAAGTACTGACTGTTTAGTCTTTGTACAGGTACCTTAGTTGCTTGCTTGCTTTAGCTCTTGCTTGAGCTTTGGATTATGGTTGACACACCACTCAGGTAGTTAGATTCTTACTTCATGTAGTCTGAAGTCCTGTCACCTTTTTGGCAGGCATTTTGCTGGCAAGTCCTCCTTCAGAGGCTCTGTTTGTGTTTGTTTACAATTGTGCCAGAGACCTCCAAGAAGAGGCATGTGATATTTGATAAGACCTCCAAGAGTAGAGACCTGTATATAGTGTGTGATGTTTGTTTACTTGTGAACTTTTGATGTGTGTGCTCTTGAACTAGGAGTTTCCATTTGAGCTTGATTTGAGGATCATTACCATGTTCATCTAAGTGGAAGATACAAGATACATTGAGGATCTCTTATGAGACTTGTTTGATTGCTTTTGCCTTGTGCTTGCTTATTCTAAAGGATGGGATCTACTTGGATCATCAATATGATCTCAAGAGAGGAACTCCTAGTGTGGTTTCATTTCTTAACCCTCACCTGTTTGTTTTCCTTAGGACTTACCCCTTCTCCTTCATTTCTCCACCCTAACCCAAGCCAAAACCCTTTTTGTGCAAACATTTGACTATTGTTTTCAACATTAGAAACCTAAGCATTATGCTTTTGATTTTCAAACTTTCCTTTTCATAACATTTATTTTGAATTGAATCTTTAAGTCAACTTTGACCATTTTGTATATATTTCTAATTGGTAAATATAACCCATTCAAATTTCTTTTTGTGGTTTCAATGCCCACTTCTTAATCAAATTTTTCATAACCTTTAGCTATTAGGTTTGAGTTATCTTTGTGGTAGATGTAATACTCACCTTTATCCTTAGTGATGGACAATGAGTCTTCCATGCTTATTATAGGGTTAACCCCTCACTAGCATGTTGAAGCTATCCTCACATGGTGGATTTGTGGTTTTAGGTTGAGTTTTCTCCCTTTGATAACAAAAGACCTTAAGGATTTTGGACCAATCTATCCACTCATTTGTTTTTGAGATTTTTACCCCGAACTACGAGGTTTTGATCCTAATCTTTTTATAAGAGGGTACGTAGGCAATGGGTTTATCCATCCAAACACAAAATGTAAATAAATTGTATATTCTCTTATCATCTCTTCAATCATGTTTGCACAAATAAAATTTTCACAAAATAATAACCTTCACAAGTGTGAAAAGGGCTCCCTAGGAGTACCTAGGATGTTTTGGGTGTCTAACACCTTCCCATTGCATAACCAACCCCCTTACCCAGATCTCTGTTTCTTTTACTAGTTTTTGTTAAAACTTTTAGGTTTTTGTTCGCTTTCTAACCATTCCTTTGGATAAATAGAAGTGCGGTGGCGACTCGACTTTGTATGATTTACCTTGGATTTAGTCAATATCTCCAATGGTAACGAATACCCCGCTACAGAAAAGTGGCGACTCTGCTGGGGAATCTTATGCCCCTAGTGGGTTTTGCCAACTTTTCACCTTTGTTGTATTATATTGTTTTGTGACATATTTTTGTGCAATTTGGGATTACTGTATTGTATGTAATGATTGAATTGCTTGATATTAATTCCTTGTATGCTGGGTGATCTTTGTGAGATGAGTTCTATACCCGGACTCAAGTGCACTTAGGATAGGAGAATGGCGTAATCTTGTCGACTTGTGTGGAGTTATTCCTTAGCAAGTTGACTTGCAAGTCCATTCACTTGGTGGAGGTCATGTTGGGATCAATAATGTCACACAAGTAAGTTATGGTTAGACATTACTCTTTCCAATATAGACCTTAGAAGCCAAGGACCTTAGTTTACCAAACCCATCTTGGCCTATTTTTAGGATGTAGTGCGAAAGTCGTTCAAATGTAAGATTTGATGCGATTGTTACGCGGTACTACACTCATAAGAGTCTCTCTTGAGAATATTTTTGGAATACGAGTAGTCGTTTCTCCGATAATATCCGAAAGATGGGATGATGACTATGGGAACCTCTTGTAGAACATGTTTGGCAGGTTTAAACCCTAGTACACTCCCTTTGGGTGGTTCTTAACCGAGACTCCATGCTCGTGACTTGCAACAAACCCTTGATTCATGGTTGATCCGTTCATATATCCTTAATATCAATGGAACTTGGGTGTTGATAAGGTGTAAACCATAATCCACCAAAATGGATGATTGATATTAAGGATAATATGATCCATCCCATGACCTTTGTTTGGTGTACTTTGCTTGATCCTTGAGTGTGATTGTTGCATTCATGCATTCATGCACTCATTTGCATCCATATCATCATTAATAAAAGAAATTTTCAAGGAACTTAAGGGGTTTATTTGCAAAATTTTCAGACATGGAAAGACAAAGAAGGAATACAAAGAAGTACAACTTCAGACAGCCAGATTTGAAAGAGTTAAGGAATCTGACATCCTATGTATTAGATCCCTTGGGTTTCTAAGCTCGTTTTGGGAAGCTTCTTCCTCTTCTGACTACTCAGGTGGATGAAGGGTTGATGAGCGTATTGGTGCAGTTTTATGATCCCTTGTACCGTTGCTTCACGTTTCCGGACTTCCAGCTTTTGCCTACCCTTGAGGAGTATGCTTATCTTGTGGGTATACCTATTCTGGATCAGTTGTCGTTCAGTGGCTTGGAGAGTATTCCTACTTCTCAAGAGATAGCTGACATGTTGCACATAGATGAATCTCTGGTTGGTGCTCATATGACTACCAAAGGTAGAATTCAAGGTCTCCCTTCTGAGTTCCTCATTGCTCAAGCTACTGTTTATGGGAAGGCCATGAGTGAGGATGCCTTTGAAGCCATATTTGTACTTCTCATCTATGGGTTGTTATTGTTCCCCAACATCGACAAGTTTGTGGATGTGAATGCTATTAGGATCTTCTCCGCTCTTAATCCCGTTCCGACTCTGTTGGGTGATACCTATTTCTCTTTACATATGAGGAATGAAAAGGGTGGTGGTGTCGTTGTGTGTTGTTTGCCTCTGTTGTATAAGTGGTTTATTTCTCACTTACCTCAGACGGTCGCCTTCAAGGAGAATAAGGGATGTCTACGGTGGTCCACGAGACTTATGTCTCTCACTAATGATGATATCTCTTGGTATAACCGTGTATATGATGGTGTGCAGATTATCGACTCTTGTGGTGAATTCTCCAATGTGCCTCTTCTTGGTACATGTGGTGGGATTAACTACAACCCTGTTTTAGCACGTCGTCAGCTTGGGTTCCCCCTAAAGGATAAACCTAATAACATTCTGTTAGAGGGTGTGTTCTTTCTGGAGGGTAAAGATCCCCAAGGCTTGAAGGGCAGAATGGTTCGCGCTTGGCGCAAGGTTCATAAGAAAGGAAGGAAGGAGTTGGGTCCTAAGAATTGTGTTGCTATGGAGCCTTACACTGCTTGGGTAAGGAAGAGAGCATCTGAGTATCTCATGCCTTACGAGTATCCGAGACCTACACCTTTGGTTGTGGCTGGGCCTTCAACCCTCCCTAACCAAGGAGTAGAGAAGTTGAGAGACGAAGACCTATCACGTGCCTGGATCCGTGAAAGGGAAGAGTTGCTTCAGCAGATTAAGGAGAAAGATGCTTTGATAGAGTTCCTCGAGCATCAGGTTATTGATGATCCTAACGATGCATGGACTTCTCTACTTCCCCAATCTTCCAAGTTTTGGAAGATGAAGTATGACCGACTCGCCAAGGAAAATGCAGATATGGAGGCAGCTTACGAGAGGGAGGTGAAGAGGCTTCGTGCAACTTATCTTCCTGTGTCCCGAGCTTTAGACGATTGCTTTTAGGGATCCATAGGATGATTACTTTCCTTTTCTCTTGTATATGATTGACAATGTTGTACTTCTTTTCCCTGATGCTATTTGATGAGATATTTCCATATGTGATAAACAGTTAATATTTCCAAAATTTGCAAATAAAACCCTAGAGTTCCTTTGAAAAATGAAAACAAATCATATGCACAAGCATTGCATGCATCATATGCATAAGCAGGTTTTCTTCCCGGCTTCTGGTCCTGTAGTCTAACTCTGTGCTCTTCATTTATTTTGAAGACAAGCTGACTCACCGGTACTACACCAGAGCCAACTCTTCAAGATTGATGGATCATCTAGAGCAAGAGAACCGTGAACTCAAAGAAGAAGTCGCCAGACTGAGTGCTTTGATGGCCCTGCTCCAACTTTTGCTTCTATGTCGGCATCTAGCCCGATCCTTATTGTTCCTCCTCCTGTCGTGCATACCATGCCTAGGGTAGACGACACCATCTATCATTCTGAGTCGTCTGAGGGCCCAGATGTTCATGAGAAGATGGACGCTATGAACGACCAATTTCTTGAGCTTCGCAAGGAATTGAAGACTCTTAGAGGAAAGGATCTCTTTGGCAAGTCTGCTGCCGAATTATGCTTGGTTCCCAATGTGAAGATTCCTGTGAAATTCAAGGTCCCTGACTTTGAAAAATACAAAGGGAACACAGTCCTCTCAGCCACCTGGTCATGTATGCCAGGAAGATGTCAACTCAGACTGATAATGACCAATTGCTCATCCACTATTTTCAGGATAGTTTGTCCGGTGCCGCTCTGCGATGGTATATGGGGTTGGACAGTGTGAACATCCGATCCTTCAATGACCTTGGCGAGGCCTTCATCAAGCAGTACAAATATAACGTGGATATGGCTCCCGATAGGGATCAGCTAAGGGCCATGTCCCAGAAGGACAAGGAAACATTCAAAGAGTATGCCTAGAGGTGGCGAGAGTTGGCAGCACAGATCGTGCCTCCGCTAGAAGAGAAGGAAATGACCAAGATCTTTTTGAAGACCTTGAGTTCATTCTATTATGAGCAGATGATTGCTAGCGCTCCTTCTAACTTCACCGAGATGGTGAATATTGGGATGTGTCTAGAAGAAGGGGTTAGAGAAGGACGTCTAACCAAGGAAGAAGACTCTTCTGCCAAACGTTATAGGGCGTTTGCGAAGAAGAAAGATGGAGAGGCACATGTTGTGACCTCCCATGTGAAACCTAGAAGACCCTCTGTGAGGAGGAAGACTGTGCGTCCCGCCAGTAACCAGCACCAGGTGGCTCACATAGCACCTGTTTTTAGAGACAATCAACAATATCAGCAGCATAGCAACAATCAACAATCATCTCAGCAATATCAACAACAACAGCACCGTCCGCAACAGCAGGCCTATCAGCCTCGAAACAGTAATCAAACCAGCACGAGTTATGAGAGGAAAAAGGTCACTTTTGATCCGATTCCGATGACATACGCAGAACTTTATCCCTCTTTGATAGAGAGGAAGTTGATTACTCCGAGAGACCCACCAGTTGTACCTGCTAATCCTCAGTGGTGGTATAAGCCTGAATTGCATTGTGTATACCATTTTGGTGCTCCCGGCCACGACGTGGAGAATTGCTATCCTTTGAAGACCAAGGTTCAAGACCTTGTAAGGTGTGACATTTTGTGCTTTGAGGACATAGGTCCTAATGTGAAGAAGACCCCATTTCCCGAGCATGGGAAATCTGTCAACATGGTCCATGGCTGCCCTAGAAAGTACAAAGTCAAATATGTTAGTCATATTCGACAATCTCTGGTCGAGTTGCATCGTTTACTGTGCGAGTACAGTCACTATGAGCACGACCATGATAGATGTCGAATTTTCCCTGTTAATCGATTGGGTTGTCGCCAGGTGCGCAAAGATCTTCAGGAAATGCTGGATGAAGGAGTTATCGAGATTCTTCAGAATAGGAATGTTGACGAAGATGAGCCAGAGGTCAACGTGATTTCCCTAGTATTTCGGTTACCTGAACCTGTTATTATCAAGTATGATGGTAGCAAGCAGAAGGTCTCTCCTACCCTGATCATCAAGCCTACCGGTCCAGTACCGTATTCTTCTGAAAAGGAAATTACCTTTCGTTACAACGCTGTTGCTGTAGAAGATGGGAAAGAGGTGACTTTGCCATCCTCCTCTGTTATGAATATTGCTGACGTAAGTGGTTTGACCCGCAACGGTCGCGTGTTTTCTGCACCACCGAAGCCCCAGGCTAAGGCTGATTTTGTTGAACGCCCGATTGGGAATGCTGTGAGCACCCCGAATCTGGCACTTGCTGTTAAGCCCTCCTCTGTACTGAAAACTCCTACTTCTGTTCGCCCTAGTGGCAATATGAAAGAAGACTGTGATGAGATGCTGAAGCTCATCAAGAAGAGTGAGTACAATGTTGTAGACCAGCTTCTGCAAACGCCATCCAAGATATTCGTGTTATCATTACTCCTGAATTCAGAACCACATAGAGAGGCTCTGCAGAAAGTTTTGGATGTGGCATATGTAGATCATGATGTCACAATAGAACAGTTCGATAGCATTGTTGCAAACATTACTGCTTCTAACAATTTGAGTTTTTGTGACTCTGATCCCCCTGAGGAGGGAAGAGACCACAACTTGGCTTTACACATATCCATGAATTGTAAAAGAGACGCCATGTCCAATGTGCTGGTGGACACTGGCTCATCCCTGAATGTATTGCCAAAAACCACTCTCTCAAGACTGTCTTATCAAGGGCCTCCCATGAGGCAGAGTGGAGTTGTTATGAAAGCTTTTGATGGGTCGCGTAAGACTGTGATTGGGGAAGTTGATCTCCCTATCAAGATTGGACCAAGTGATTTCCAAATTACCTTCCAGGTTATGGATATCCACCCATCGTACAGTTGTCTCTTAGGCAGACCATGGATTCACGAGGCTGGCGCCGTGACATCCACCATACACCAGAAGCTAAAATTTGTGAAGAATAAGAAACTGGTAGTGGTAGGGGAGAAAAGGCTCTCCTGGTTAGCCATTTGTCTTCCTTCTCGCACATAGATGCTGAGGATGAAGTTGGAACTCCTTTCCAAGCTTTATCTATAGCTGAGCCTGTTGAGAATAAGACTCCTTCATTTACTTCCTATAGAGATGCGAAGTTGGCCATTGAGTGTGGTGCAATTGCAGGTCTAGGCAAAATGATTGAGCTGGAAGACAATAAGTCCCGGGCTGGCATAGGCTTTTCTTCTGGGGTCTTCAATGAGAAAGGGCTATTCAAGAGTGGAGGTTTCATCCACACCGGTCAGGAGGAAGAAGCTGTTGCTGTCTTGGAAGAAGATACAGAGAATTCTGACAATTTCATCATCCCTGGAGGGGTCTGCAACAATTGGGTCGTTGTGGATGTTCCTACAGTTGTCCTGGAAGAATCTGTTAAGAAGGGGTTGATTGAATTTCTACGAGAATATGTCGATATCTTCGCTTGGTCATATGAAGACATGTCGGGTCTAGATACAGATATTGTGCAACATTTCCTACCCTTGAAGCCTGAGTGCGTGCCTGTGAAGCAGAAGCTCAGAAGAACTCATCCTGATATGGCAGTGAAGATCAAAGAGGAAGTTCAAAAGCAAATTGATGCGGGGTTTCTGGTGACTTCTACATATCCTCAATGGGTGGCCAATATTGTGCTCGTGCCTAAAAAAGACGAAAAAGTCCGGATGTGTGTGGACTATAGAGATTTGAACAAAGCTAGTCCGAAAGATGATTTCCCTCTACCACATATTGATATGTTGGTAGATAATACAACTCAATTCAATGTCTTCTCATTTATGGACGGATTTTCCGGATATAATCAGATTAAGATGGCACCCGAGGATATGGAGAAGACAACATTCATCACACCTTGGGGAACATTCTGTTATCGAGTGATGCCCTTCGGTTTGAAGAACGCCGGAGCCACGTATCAACGAGCTATGACCACCTTGTTCCATGATATGATGCACAAGGAGATTGAGGTATATGTTGATGATATGATTGTTAAGTCAAGAACGGAAGTGGAACATGTAGAGCACCTGTTGAAGCTTTTTCAGCGTTTGAGGAAGTACAAGCTTCATCTGAATCCCAACAAGTGTACATTTGGAGTCCGTTCTGGCAAGTTATTGGGCTTTATCGTCAGTGAAAGAGGTATTGAGGTTGATCCTGCAAAGGTCAAAGCAATACAAGAGATGCCTGCGCCCAAAACTGAGAAGCAAGTCTGAGGTTTTCTTGGCCGCTTGAATTATATTTCCAGATTCATATCCCACATGACTGCCACATGTGCGCCGATATTCAAGCTCCTCCGGAAATATCAGTGTCATGATTGGACCGAGGATTGCCAGAAAGCTTTCGATAGTATCAAAGAGTATCTGTCTGAACCTCTAATCCTGTCTCCGCCTATAGAAGGAAGACCTTTGATCATGTATCTGACAGTCCTTGAAGACTCGATGGGTTGTGTCCTTGGTCAGCAAGACGAATCAGGAAAGAAAGAGTATGCTATTTACTACCTGAGTAAGAAGTTCACTGATTGTGAGTCTCGATACTCAATGCTTGAAAAGACATGTTGTGCTTTGGCTTGGGCCGCTAAGCGTCTACGCCAGTATATGATAAATCATACAACTTGGTTGATATCCAGAATGGATCCAATCAAGTATATATTTGAGAAGCCTGCTTTAACCGGGAAGATTTCCCGTTGGCAGATGTTGTTATCTGAGTATGATATTGAGTATCGAGCTCAGAAGGCTATTAAAGGTAGTATCTTGGCTGACCACTTGGCACATCAGCCGATTGAGGATTATCAGTCAGTTCAGTATGACTTCCCAGATGAAGAGATTCTGTATTTGAAAATAAAAGACTGTGATGAGCCTACACTCGATGAAGGGCCAGAGCCTGGTTCCAGATGGAGTATGGTGTTTGATGGCGCTGTAAATCAGTACGGAAATGGTATTGGGGCAGTAATTATTACTCCTCAGGGCACACATATTCCTTTTACAGCAAGGCTAACTTTCAAATGCACGAATAATATGGTTGAGTATGAGGCCTGTATTATGGGATTGGAAGAGTGTATTGATCTAAGGATCAAGCATCTCGATGTTTATGGTGATTCGGCCCTCGTTGTCAATCAGATTAAGGGTGAATGGGAAACGAATCAGCCTGGTCTTATTCCATATAGAGATTATGCGAGGAGGATTTCAACGTTCTTTACTGAAGTTGACTTCCATCATATTCCTCGAGATGAGAATCGGATGGCAGACGCTCTTGCTACGCTAGCCTCGATGATTGTGGTTAAATATTGGAATGAAGATCCCAATATCACTGTGATGCGCTTGGATAGACCAGCTCATGTGTTTGTAGTTGAAGAAGTAAAAAGATGATAAGCCATGGTATTATGACATCAAGTGCTTCCTCCAGAACCAGGTTTATCCGCCTGGGGCATCTGTGAAAGATAGGAAGACTTTGAGGAGATTATCAGGCAGTTTCTACATCAATGGCGAAGTGCTTTATAAGAGAAATTTTGACATGGTTCTGCTCAGATGCATGGATAAACACGAAGCAGACCTGTTGATGACTGAGGTCCATGAGGGTTCATTTGGTACTCATTCCAATAGACATGCCATGGCTAGAAAGATATTGAGAGCAGGCTACTATTGGCTGACAATGGAGTCTGACTGCTGCAAATATGTGAAGAAATGCCATAAGTGTCAGATTTATGCAGATAAGATTCATATTCCCCCGACACTTCTGAATGTGATTTCATCACCATGGCCTTTCTCCATGTGGGGAATTGACATGATTGGCACGATTGAGCCGAAAGCGTCCAATGGACACAGATTCATTCCCGTAGCAATCGATTACTTCACTAAGTGGGTTGAAGCAGCATCATATGCAAATGTGACCAGGCAGGTGGTCGTGAAGTTTATCAAGAATCAACTCATATGCCGTTATGGTGTGCCAGATAAGATCATTACTGATAATGGATCTAACTTGAATAATAAGATGATGAAAGAGCTGCGTAGCGAATTCAAGATTGCACACCATAATTCTTCTCCTTATAGACCCAAGATGAATGGGGTTGTTGAAGCTGCTAATAAGAATATCAAGAAAATTATCCAAAAGATGGTTGTCACGTACAAAGATTGGCATGAGATGCTGCCATTTGCTTTGCATGGATATCGTACATCTGTCCGCACTTCAACAGGGGCAACCCATTTCTCTCTTGTTTATGGCATGGAGGCCGTACTCCCAATAGAGGTGGAGATCCCATGAATGAGAGTCTTGATGGAGGCCAAGTTGACTGATGCTGAATGGATTCAGAGTCGTTATGACTAACTGAATTTGATAGAAGAGAAGAGATTGACTGCCATGTGTCATGGTCAGTTGTATCAGCAGAGAATGAAGAAAGCTTTTGACAAGAAGGTCAAGCCTCGTGTGTTCCGAGAAGGTGACCTTGTGCTCAAGAAAGTTTTGTCTTTCGCGCCCGATTCCAGGGGCAAGTGGACTCCAAACTATGAAGGTCCATATGTTGTTAAGAGAGCCTTTTCAGGCGGTGCTTTGATACTTACAACTATGGATGGGGAGGATTTCACTCGTCCTGTGAATTCAGATGCAGTCAAGAAATACTTCGCCTAAAAATAAAAACAGAACAGCTCGCTAAGTTGAGACCCGAAAGGGCGGCTTAGGCAAAAATGAGCGTCTCGGTGGATTGAAAACCCGAAAGGGCGATCCAGGCAAAAGTTAGAGACATAAAAAATAATGAACATGCATCCCGCTAGATTGAGTACCTCATCCTGGGGCAATCTAGGCAAAAATTAGGGATTTGGTAAGTAACTGCATCTTGACAAGACTTTGTTCTACAACTATCATTCGTCAGAGATTCTTGTTCATTCGTCGTCAACCAAAGCTTCGAATACATCGAATTCAGAATTGGTGGAGAAATGGTCATTATGTTCAATGTAGCCCTTTTCCAATATATATCACCAATTTCAAATTTGTAAAGATCTATGGAGTCTTGCCATTTGCAGGCTACCATTCCATCAAATAAATTTGAGCTTTTATCCAATTATTTGCACTCTTGTTTGTTTCTATTCAACAAATGTTTTGCATGTTTTAATTGAGAAAATATCATTGTCATAAACAAACAAACTTTTCACAAATTGTTTTTAAACAAAGTGACCATTCACAATGATGAAAGGATACTTAGGAGATCCTCAGTGCTCTCCCAAGGGTGGCACGATTTCCAACAGGGTAAGGCATTTGTTCATATCCTTGGAATGACTGTATCTTCTTCTCCCAGAATATGTTTTGTGGGTTATTCCACCGAGTAGAGTGCTTGTTAAATATGTTCACCACTCTCCCCTTCAGCGGAAGAGCGTTTTTTTTCTCCTCAACAGGTGTGATTTCCTTGGTGAGTTTGGTACTTGGTGTTTGATCACCAAATTCCCCTTATCTCCCTCAGATGGATTCCCCAATAGAGTTGCTTTTGTGGCAATTTCTGCCTGTGCAATAAACTTTTTTCCCAGCCGGGTTGACTGATAGATCCCCGAGCAGAGTGCTTGTTGAGGTTATTCACCTCCCCTCCCTTCAGCAGAGCAGTGGTCTTCCATCCTCAGCAGATGTGTCCTCTTTGGAAGGTTCAGTATTTGGTGGTTGATCCCCAGAATTCCTTCATTCCCTCAGATAGATCCCTAGTAGAGTTGTTGGTGTGGTGGATTTTATCTGTGATGATGTTATCCTCTGCAGAGATATTGCTGTTTCCTGGTATCTCTGATCCCCAGTAGAGTTGCTTGTGTGGCAGTTTCTGCCTGTGCACTGAACTCCTTTTCCCGGCTGAGACTGATGATTCATCCCTGCAGAGATATTGTTGTCTCTGATTCCCGGCAGATTGGATATTCTCCGATGATCCTGGCTTTCTCTCTTGAGATGTAGTACCGGGTGGTTGATTCCTGGACCTGTGTGTGTTAGATATGTCTGTTTGTCAGCATTCATCAAACATAAATCACACATATACATGCATAATTATAACATTCAGATATTCATGTTGCATTCTTTGCCATATATCGTTGTTTGTTGTTTCCTGCTATTTGGTGATATATATTTCCCCAAGCAGATGTGTGTGTCTGATCTCTCAATATAGAGTCAGCCCTTTAAGCAGAAAGTGTTTATCTTTCCTTCCGTATTCCCCACTGAGTTATATCCTCGTGGATGACGGTTGTTTCTTCTCCCTCCCAACACATATATTGGGATGGGTTCCCCTATTGAGTTATATCCTCATTAGGATGAGTCTCTATTCAGTTTGCCTCTTTGGTTTGATCCTAAACTGGCCTCTTGTGACTGTCTCTGGTGTTTCCCTGTGGTAAATGAATAATTGCTCAGTAATCAATAATTATTCACCTTATCCTCAGCGGAGTTTGTGGTTTTCTACCCTTATACCGGTAGTTGTAAACCCTATGTTCCTCCCCTCGTAGAGTTAACCATTGTTGTTCATCCTAGTTGATGACGGTTACTCTTCCGTGGTTTTCTACCCAGTATCCGGTAGATGTAATCTCCTCCTTTATGGTTATCTTCATCCAGTATTCGATGTTGATATTCCCTCTTTTTCCTGGATAATTGCCTTGCGCTCGCAATTTATCCCCAGCGAGTCATCTTTCGTCTACCCTGTTGTTGTTGGTAACGATTGTTTCTCTCCTGAATTGGTCATCATTATATACCTCGTTTAGGTATCCCGATGCCTTTTTATTTTCGGTTGATTTATCCTTTATTAACCCAGTAACCGGTTGTGGATAATCTTCCATGCGAGTATATTATCTACGTTCCGACGGTAATAGATAGTATATCTCATGCACTCTTCGGTCGAAGCCTTTTGTTCTTCCCCATTTGAGTAAGATTCATTCCCCCTTTTTGCAGAGTTAACCATTGTTGTTCATCCTAGTTGATGACGGTTACTCTTCCGTGGTTTTCTACCCAATATCCGGTAGATATAATCCCCTCTTTGACGGTTATCATTATCCAATATTCGGTATTGATATTCCCTCCCTCTTTCGGATAATTGCTCTGATTAAGCAATTTTATCCCCAGCGGGTCCTCTTTCATTTACCGTTTGCCGGTGATGTTTGTTGCTCCCCTTGTTTGGTCATCATTATATACCTAGTTTTGATATCCCGATGCCTTTCTCTGACGGTCGATTTATCCTTTACTAACCCAGTAACCGGTTGTGGATAATCTTCCATGCGAGTATATTATCTACGTTCCGACGGTAATAGATAATATATCTCATGCACTCTTTGGTCGAAGCTTTTGTTCTTCCCCAGTCGAGTAAGATTCGTATCCCTGTTTTGGAATGGAATGTCCATCCCATATCTGAGTTTGCGTTCTGCCCTCTTTTTGGATGATGAGTGTTTTGGGAATATTCCCCAATTCATGCTTTGGTTGGTCACCTATTATATGCCCAGTAACCGGTATCCCTGGTGTTCCTTCCTTCTGCTCCCTATTATGACTTTGGTCCCCTGTGGAGTCAGATTTTCCTGAGTTGAGATATACCTTTTAGGTCTTCCTCAGATGACTTTGGTCCCCTGTGGAGTCAGATCTCTCACCCTTATATCGGTCTTAGATATTCATTCTTCCCGAGCTTGTTGTTCTCTCACCCTTATACCGGTGATTAGATCACATGTCTCTTTGAGCTTGTTACCCAGTAACCGGTAACACCTCATCCCGCTGCTTCCCCAAGAAGGTCTTTTTTTTAGACATCCCCAACGAAGTCCCTTAGTGGATTGTTTTTGTCCGGATTTTTATCCGAAGTATCCATTGCGGATAGTTTTGCTGTGTTGGCATATTCCCCAATACATGCATCTTTGAGTCAGCTCGAGTCTTTCCAATGGATTTATTCCCATTGGAAACTTTTTTCCCCAGCTTTAGGTCGTGACCTGCTCGCGCAATTTATCTCCTTTTCTATCCCCATAAGAGTCCCCGGTAGAGTCTCTGTTCCTTAGTGAGTGTTTTACTCCTATGGATTGTCAATTCCTTCTATCTTTTCTTCTTTGTGGACACATATCCCCAATGAGTTTGTTTGTTTTGCATACATACATTTGCATTATGAGGTCTCTTAGGGACCAAAATTTGTCTCTTTGTTATTATTTAAGCCCATTCTACCTCGTCGAGACGAAGATTTTAACCTTCACTTCTCCAACTAAAATGACCTTAAATAGGGGCATCTGTAAGACCCCAATTTTGTCCCTAAGATCCCTCATGGCATCATAACATTGCATTGCATAGCCTCAAGGATCATTGAGCATCTTGGCTCCCTTTCCCTTTGGGTGGGGATCTCTTGTGAGTGGTTTGAGATCACCAAGCATGCTTGAATTGTATATCATTGCTTTTCTCATTTTTGTTCACTAATCAAAAGCACAAAAATATGTCACTAACATCTTTTGTTGTAGCTTAAGCAATCACCAGGTCAAGAGCTTCAAGAAGATCCTTTTTGCAAGAGATGAGGTATTTTTCTTGGGATGAGGACCACATGATTATTATAAGGAGCTTACATGAGCTAGGGTTTCATTTTGAAGCTATTTCATCAAGTGGTAGAGGCACAATTTAATCAAGACATTTCACGGTCATCTGAGGACCAAAAAGTCAACTGTGCAGTCAACTGAGGACTATGAGGTGGGGAAATGAGTTGAGACACCTCAATCATGTTCAAATGGGGTCTATTCTTCATTCTAAACATCCATCTTGAAGATTCAAAGGTCATGGCAAAAGTTACTAAAAATGGAAAATGACCTGTAATTCAAAGTTTCCAAATTTGGAAAGTTTTTGGTCCATATTCAACTTGACTTATCAATGTCAAAGAAGTTTCAAATGGATTTTTGGTGAACATGAAAGTTGTAGATCTTTGTCTCCCCTTTCCAAAAAGTCCTAATTCATGTCCATATGATGAATGGTTGAGAAGTTATGGTCATTTGATCACAAGGTGTGCATGGAAATTCAAAATGGCATAACTTTTGATACAATGCTCCAATTTGGTCCATTCTTTTTGCAAAATGCTCCTTATGTGCAAGACATATCAAAATGATATCATTTGGCTCAATTATGCAAAGGAATCATGACCAAGAGTTCACTATTACACACATGTACAAATTGAAGCAATACTTCATTATTCATTTTTGGCTTAAGGTGAAAGCAAAATAACACTTCAAGCATGACCATTGGATGATTTTAAGTGGATTGGAAGCCTAGCATGGGACTGTACACGTGGATTATGGCTTTGTGAGCTTCATTTGCATTTTTGCATTTTGCTTCATAACTCCTTAATCATGATTAACCATTGGCTTAAGTGATTAGCATTGTGATTAGCATGGAGTATATAAGCTGAAACCCTAATCATAACTGCATAACAAAGCCATTTCAGATCTGAAAATTCAAAACTCCCTCCAATTTCTCTCTCTTCGAATTTTGATTTTCTCCACACAAACACCAAAAATTCTTGCATATTCTTGATCATCATGCTTCATTGAGCAAGAATCATCCACTGTTTTGAGCAATTCAGCTAGATTTCGAGCAGTTCATGTGCACTCTCATGTTGATGGAATTTGAAAATTGAAGTAGATCCAGGTGGTTTCAACTGATTCTCTTTGCACAAAGCTTCAAGGCAAGGTCAATGGAGTAGATCTGGAGCTTCATAGCCTGTGAGATCGTGAATTGAGGAAGCTCCAATTTCAGGTGAGTTGAAATCCATCCTTTCCTTTTGCTGTTTTATGATCATAGATGTGAAGAGCATGTTGTGTAGGTTATGTAGATATGTTTAGAATTAAAAATGGTTGAGAATTGAGCATGTATGATGAACTATAAGTTTAGATCTAGGAAATGTTTTGATTCGATCTGGAAAATCCATGAGGAATTAGGAGATTTGGTTATGATATTTGGAATGTACATGGCAAGGCGGTTCGCATGATGTAAGCCTTGATGATTTCTGGAAAAAAATTGGTCTGAACTCGCCGGAATCGCGCCGGAGAAGACGACCGGAGACTGTAGCTCCGGCGTCTGAGTGTGTTAGGGTTTGATGACTGTGTTTGCCTTGTGTGCCATTGCGTGGAAGCTTGATTGGCTGTGATTTTTTTGACCATTGTCGCGTGTGCTTTGAATGATGACTATGCATGCTGACCGTTTAATGAAACGGTGCATTTCACCGTTTGAATATGGACCGTTGATTTGAGCGCGCGCCAAGATCGTGTGGTCCTGATATTTTCTGAGTTTTATTTGAATTAATTGTTTCCCTCCATTTCCTTTTAATATTTCAATTATTTTGCTTGTCTTAGAAAATTCATAAATAGTCCAATTTAATCCCAATTTTTTTTCATAGCTTTGTCTTGATCTTTACTATTTGTTGGTGTTTTTCATGATTTGTTGATGTCTGGATTTGTATGTGGATATTTTTGATTGAACATTGTGCTAATTTGACCTATTGTGTTCAACGCATTGTGAAATTATCTATGTTGAGCCATTTGATCCAATTTTTTGCATGATTGACATTCACACATGATATGAATTTTTGGTCACTGGTTTGGAATTTTTCTCACATGTTATCATCACTTTTGACACATAGAGAAAAGTGTGACAATTTGTGTCACATTTTTGACATTGAATTGTTGCATTTTTGTTCATATATCATTTGAACCTTTCTGGATTTGATCTTTTCCATATTGATTGTTCATGACATGAGGAACTTGTACAAAAAATATCAAAGTCATTGCATGCATTTCTGATTTGATGTGAATTTTCTAAGTTGGAAGTTCATTTTGTGCACATTTTTTGTCCTTGCATGACATAGATCATTTGAGATACTTGCTTATTGATTTGATGCTGGTCCTTTTGAGGACATTTTGTGACATGTTCGAATGTGCATTTTGTAGAAGATTGGGTTCTGTTTTGGTCATTTGATTTGGTTTTGAATCTAGTCTTTGCACTGGTGTTTTGTACATAAACTAACTTTGTCTTGTGTTTCAGGTTTGGACATTTAGCATTGAGGGTTGATTTGTTCTCACTTGTGAGATGCAAATGCATTTGAGTTCTAACATATGTTTGTTTTGTAGGTTTTTAATTGATGTGGTGAACTCATGAGCTTATTTGAGTGCTAAGGCACTTATGCACTGAATTGTGTAACTGTTGGAAAGTTTCACTGTTTGTAAGTTGGTTTAATAACTGAAGTACTGATTGTTTAGTCTTTATACAGGTACCTTAGTTGCTTGCTTGCTTTAGCTCTTGCTTGAGCTTTGGATTATGGTTGACACACCACTCAGGTAGTTAGATTCTTACTTCATGTAGTCTGAAGTCCTGTCACCTTTTTGGCAGGCATTTTGTTGGCAAGTCCTCCTTCAGAGGCTCTGTTTGTGTTTGTTTATAATTGTGCCAGAGACCTCCAAGAAGAGGCATGTGATATTTGATAAGACCTCCAAGAGTAGAGGCAATTGACGGATAAAAGGGATTAGTAGCCAATCCCCCGTTATTCAGTGAGTCGTTCTTTATGCTCGCACTACGTGCTGATGCTTCTGAACATGTGCCCAAGATCTTTGTCCAGTGTCTGTCAAGTGGAATAGGATCTCACTTTCTGGATCCCCATGCTTTCTTTGTCATGAGCTCACCCAGGCCAGGGTTAAGAGCATGAGGTCTCATCCTCATTTCCATTTTGATTAGCTTCACCCTAACGTTCAATGTTAGTGGTTAAGAGCTACAGATTATACATTACAGTTTGGCTTGTTTGTCGAGGTTGACATGACCCCTCTTAACTAAAGCCCACCCATTGTTTGAGCCTCTTGCATGTATATAGTGTGTGATGTTTGTTTACTTGTGAACTTTTGATGTGTGTGCTCTTGAACTAGAAGTTTCCATTTGAGCTTGATTTGAGGATCATTACCATGTTCATCTAAGTGGAAGATACAAGATACATTGAGGATCTCTTATGAGACTTGTTTGATTGCTTTTGCCTTGTGCTTACTTATTTCAAAGGATGGGATCTACTTGGATCATCAATATGATCTCAAGAGAGGAACTCCTAGTGTGGTTTCATTTCTTAACCCTCACCTGTTTGTTTTCCTTAGGACTTACCTCTTCTCCTTCATTTCTCCACCCTAACCCAAGCCAAAACCCTTTTTGTGCAAACATTTGACTATTGTTTTCAACATTAGAAACCTAAGCATTATGCTTTTGATTTTCAAACTTTCTTTTCATAACACTTATTTTGAATTGAATCTTTAAGTCAACTTTGACCATTTTGTATATACTTCTAATTGGTAAATATAACCCATTCAAATTTCTTTTTGTGGTTTCAATGCCCACTTCTTAATCAAATTTTTCATAACCTTTAGCTATTAGGTTTGAGTTATCTTTGTGGTAGATGTAATACTCACCTTTATCCTTAGTGATGGACAATGAGTCTTCCATGCTTATTATAGGGTTAACCCCTCACTAGCATGTTGAAGCTATCCTCACATGGTGGATTTGTGGTTTTAGGTTGAGTTTTCTCCCTTTGATAACAAAAGACCTTAAGGCTTTTGGACCAATCTATCCACTCATTTGTTTTTGAGATTTTTACCCCGAACTACGAGGTTTTGATCCTAATCTTTTTATAAGAGGGTACGTAGGCAATGGGTTTATCCATCCAAATACAAAATGTAAATAACTTGTATATTCTCTTCTCATCTCTTCAATCATGTTTGCACAAATAAAATTTTCACAAAACAATAACCTTCACAAGTGTGAAAAGGGCTCCCTAGGAGTACCTAGGATGTTTTGGGTGCCTAACACCTTCCCATTGCATAACCAACCCCCTTACCCAGATCTCTGTTTCTTTTACTAGTTTTTGTTAAAACTTTTAGGTTTTTGTTCGCTTTCTGACCATTCCTTTGGATAAATAGAAGTGCGGTGGCGACTCGACTTTGTATGATTTACCTTGGATTTAGTCAATATCTCCAATGGTAACGAATACCCCGCTACACCATGAATGTGGAATATTTGATTTGATTAAGGAGATATGATTGTAGAATATTTGATTTGATGAAAATAAGTAAAGATATAAATGTAGTAGATTTGGTTTGATGAGAATGAATGAAGATATGAATAATATTTGGTTAGATGAAGGAGATATGAATGTAGAATATTTGGTTTGATGAAAATAATTAAATATATAAATGTAGTAGATTTGGTTTGATGAGAATGAATGAAGATATTAATGCAATTTATAGTTAACAAAACATAATCCTAGTAAACCAAATACTCACATGCAGCTCGTCCTTCAATTGGAAGAGAGAGAAAACATGAAAAGTCATAACCCTAGAAGAACAAGCTCGCCCATTCATTGGACGAGTCATAACCCTAGAAGAACAAGCTCGCCCATTCATTGGATGAGGCAACACGTCACATGGCTAAGCTCGTCATTCCATTGGAAGAGGCAACACAATACAAGGGTTAACTCGGCCATCAAAGGGACGAGTCTGCACGCATGCTTTTTTGCAGTGTAATTTCTGATCAGCATGGGAATCGTTGTTGCAGGGATTCCTTGCACACAAAAATTGCATGCATTTCCTTACTAGTCCAATCACCCTGTACAATTCTAACCTATATATTTAATATTTTTTTACCACTATAAATAAACCTTTCCTCTACAATTCTTTCTCATCATCTTCCTTCGATTTATATTTCACAAATACTTACTCTCTTCAAATATTTACTCTCTACAAATATTCACTATCTTCTATTCCAAAATGTCTTTGTTGTGGATGGGCGAATCACATCGTGGGACGGCGGCAAACATTGCCGAATATGTAAGTCTCTTTCAAATCTATTTCACAAATTCAATATGTAAATATCACATCAAATACTTATTACCATTTTTATTTGAATTTCAGGAAGACGGTAGGTTCCGGGTCCATTCGCATACATACATTCAACCAAGTGCGGTTATAATACCGTATTTGGAACTAGCCGGTTTTGCAAATGTGGCCAAGATTGCAAGTCTAAAAGTAGATTCTAAATTAATTGTTGCATTTTTAGAGAGATGGAGACCCGAGACACATACCTTTCATTTACCAACGGGTGAATGTACTATCACACTAGAGGATGTAAGTATGTTACTCGGTCTCTGAATTAATGGTAAAGCTGTTAATGGCCCAACAAACGTAACGAATGATGTTTACATGGAGAATTTGGGCATCGAACTAACAACTTCAGATAAAAATGAGGCTTCTGTCAAAATTGTTTGGTTAGAAGCCGTATTAACACAACTGAAAAATAACCCTAACCCGACCGAGGCGGAAAATATTCTTCATTCAAAAATTTATATTTTACTTTTAATTGCTACTTTTTTAATGCCAGATAAGAGTCACGATTTATTGCATTCTTCTTGGTTACCTTTAGTAGGAGACCTAGAAAAATGTAACACATACAGTTGGGGTTCTGCTTGTCTGGCGACACTATATAGACATATGTGCAAGGCAGTGTAACACCTCAAAATTTGCCCTCCTCTCTTGGGACTAGCTTAACATATTGCATATCATTTTAGGTCATTAGGCATTGCATATTGCATATCATGTGGTTACATTGTGCAAATCATCCTCACAAGTCTTGATCAGGAGATGAAGAGGTTATGTGCAAGCTAGGGTTCCATTGGACTGGTCATTAATCATCTGAGGATGTGGAGGTCCAAATTAGGGTTTTATGGTTCTCAAGGAAATTGGTCTTCATCTTGGTGGGATTGACACATCATCATCATCATGGTCTTGATATCATCCAAGAAGTCCAAGTGATGGATCAGATACCTTGAGATTAGGGTTTTGACCACTGGTCAACCCTAATCAAATGCATTGGGCCAATCAGGGCATGGCTAGGAGATGGGGCCTATGATGGATATGGGGATCATTTCATGATTGTATTGAGCTTATGGAGGCTAGGGTTTCATCATTGAGCCATTTCATTAGAGGATTGGGGCTCAGCTTCATCAGTAAATTGCCAAATTCATCTATTAGTTGAAAAAGTCAAATGTGGTCAACTGTGCTTGATTTTATGGATTTGGAGGTGGGAGAGAGTTGGATACACTTCATTCATGTTGAAACAAGTGTCATTTGACATGTCAAAGCTCAAGAATGAAGAAAATAAAGTCAGGACAAAAATTGCCAAAAATAGAAAGTGACTTGTAATGGAAGTTTCCAAAAATGGAAAGTTTTTCACCTCAAAATTACATGTCTAAGAAAGCTTCAAATGAAAATTTGTTCAACATGAAAGTTGTATATCTTGCTCTCACCTTTCCAAAAAGTCCAAGAACTTGAAATTCCCATGTATGGTTGACAAGTTATGGTCCATTCATTTTCCAAAAATGCCTATAATCAAAGTGGCATAACTTTCACATGGAATGGCCAAAATGGTTGATCTTTTTATGAGCAAAATCCATTTCACATGTACTTTCATGGTGCATAAGCAAAATTCATCAAAAATGGTCAATGCAAAAGGTCAATTTTTAAGTGCAACAATTAAAATCCAAGGGCAAAATGGTCCAATTTGAGAATTACATGGAATTTTGAAATGGGACTTTTTGCAACACTCTCCAAATGCAAAATGTGACTTGTTCCAACTGTCATGAGCTGTCATGGTGCAAATTTTGGCAAGGCCATTTTGGAACTTTCACATTAAGTCACATTATGCTAATTACTTCCAAATTGCTAATTGAGATTAGTGCATTGGATTAAGGTGGAGTATAAAGCTCTAATTATAACAGAAATGCAAAAAATAATCACAATTCTCAAGAGCTGTAACTAACTTTCCCTCCAAATTCACAAAAACTCTTCAATCTTCATCAAGCATTTTTCAACTTTTCTTCATCAAATCTCAACCAAATTGCGAAATTCTTGTTGATTCATCTTCCATGAACCTTCATCTACTTCTGTTTCATCAAGATTCATGCCAAAAGCCTCAGAATCGTGACTGTCCAAAGTGTGCATATCAATGGTGATTTGAGAGTTCTTGCTTCTAGATTGTGCTCGAGCCAAGGATCTTTCTCCAATCAGCTTCCTATACCTTGATGTTCATCTGTTTTGGCAAAATACATCCAGAAACATCAAATTCGAGCGCTGTCTTCAATCTAAGGTGCAATTTCGACCTTCTCCATTTCTTAAATTATCATATGCGTATTGTAGTGCATTCAACGTAGATCAACATGATATGCTTGGTTTGTGAATTGATTGACTGTGGAGAAAGATATATCGATTTGAATGTTTGATGTCATTTCTTTTTTTGCTCGATCCCGATTGTATGTTAGGAATTAGGTTGAATTGATCACATATCTTGAATCTACATGCTCATGCGGTTCTTTTGACTATACGCTTGTTGATTTTGGTGGAGATTAGTTGTTCTTCATTTTCTGCAATTTTCTGGAATTTGTTGCTCAAGAACACGTGAAATATGCTGCTAGATCTTCGTTTTGCCTTTTCTGGTTTTGAATTGTGTTTCCCGCTTCCCAGGTCCAATGAGCGCGTGCCATGTAATGTTTTCAAAGCGACGTCGTTTTGGCCAGTGGCATTAGTATTACAAAAATGCCACTGGCGCATTTAATTTATACTATTTCATTTCTTTTTCATTTGTTTCTTCATTTTGATACATGATCTTACAAAATTCATAACTCACTCATTTTTTATCCAATTTTGGTGAGGTTTTTTTCACCATTCTCATGATGATGTGTAGAATTTGATTATGATTTTTGTGGATTTTTTGCACGTGTGGAAGATTAACTGACCTAGGGTTTGTTGAATGTGTCACATTTATGTATGTTTTGCCAAATCCTTCATGAAATGATGATACCTTTAAAGAAATGTATGAAATTTTTTGTGCTTGTTATGGACTCATTGCTGGTGATTTTCATGTAGAGTTTGTGATTTTTGGATACTTGGTTGATTAGATATGAATTTTTTCATTAGAGGTGTGACAATGTGTGTCACACCAAGCTAGGTCAACTTCATGATTTTACTTAAAATGCTTAGGGATGTTGATTTGAGCTGAAATTTTGTGTGGATGATCATAGATATGTCAAGATTACATGAGAATTTTTCTGGAATTGTTGATGGCATTTTCTAATTGATTGATAATTTTATTCTCTGTTGGCTCATTTTGTGACATTGTGTGACACCTGTTGGCATTTCATTTGTGAAATTCTCATATTGTATTGGATGAAGATGAAATTTGACATGTGCATTCTAGACACATTATAGGACATCATGGTTTTGATCCCATTCATTTCTTAAGTGTTGTCACTGTTTTATGAATTATTGAAGTCGATGCTTGCTTGGATGCCTTGAATTGGCTTGTATAAATGTGCCTGGACTTCTTGATTTTCATTGACCTACTTTCTTTTGTCCAATTGAGCTGAAAATTGACATGATATGCATTGAATGTGTCCTGTTTAGGTGTGAATTTTTGTGGAATTAATTGAATTGTTTTGATATGTTTTTGATTGAGATAGTTCTGTTTGGTCATTTGAAGGTGCAAATTGCATGTTTGATACTAAATTGTGCATGAAATGATAATGATGAATGATATGAGCATGGGACCAATTGCATTTGCTTTTGATTTGTTTGAATGTTATTTTGGATAAATTTCACTTGCTGTTTTGATTTTTTTATCCCCTTTGGACCCTAGGCTTGGCCTAGTGGTCTAGTTTCTCACATTTGGTTTGGATTTTCAGGATTAAAAGTGCAAAAGGCTTAAGGGAAAAAGTGCAAGTTGATTAAATTGAGTTTTGTTTGATGTTGTGAACTAACATTGGCTTTATGTTGTAGGTTTGATGCTTGAGCTTGAGCTCATGGCTTGCACTTATGTGCATTAACTTGTGTTGTCTGTATAGATTGACTTTTGCTGTTTATTGTTGGTTTGTCTGAGTACTGATGATGCTTGATTGATTTCAGGTACATTTAGTCGCTTACAGTTCTTTAAGAACTTGCTTGCTGTTGCTTGGTTGTATAAACCAGTTGAGGTAGACTCTCTTGTCTTCATGTAGTCTGGAAGACCTGGCTTGTTATTTAGCCAGGCAACTGTCTGAAGTCCTCCTTAAGAGGCGATGTTTGTGATTGTTTACTTTTGTGCCAAGCAGGTAAAGACCTCTATGAGGCAATTGGCGGAATCCAAGGGATATGCAATCTATCCCCCGCTATTCTATTGAGTCGTCCTTCTGCTCACACCACTGTGTTGACGCATTGGGACACAAACCCAAGATCTTGTACTTTGTACAGTTGTGTCAGAGTCTTGAGCGTAGAAGGGTCCCTCCATTCTGGACCCACGCTCCTTTGTCTGAAGCTCTCCCTGATCAGGGATAAGAGCTGTGAAGTCTAATCTTCACTCACCTCTCATCAGCTTCACCTTAGCCTCTCAATGGCAAGGTTAAGAGCTAACTCTACCTTGTACAGATGACTTGCTTCGGCAGTCGCACCCTTGTTTGAGCCTCACTTCTGACTGGATATAGTGTGTGCTTTGTGAATATTTGTTTGAAATGTTTGTTTTGTTTGTTGATGCTTGCATGCTTGTTTTCCTGGATAGGATTAGCTTGCTGTTGTGCAAGTAGGTAGAAACCATAACATAGGGCAATGATGCATGATAACACTAGGCTCGAGTACAGCTCCCTGGTAGTGTGTCTCCCCTTGGTTTCTGGCTAGAATTTCTTTCCCTATCAGGGGAACTACGTCGCCCTGATCCTCATGCCAGATGAGGTACGTAGGCAGGAGACTGTGCGAGGTCTCTCCGGGCACTTTTTTTCCTTTTTGTGTGTGTGCTTAACAGTTATAGGCTCGAGTTCCCGACTCCCTATTAACTTGTTTGGTTGTTGTATGCTTGGAAGCTGATGTAAGTCCATCGAGTGGCATTCGGGTTCCGGTGTGCGTGTGTTTTGGTTCGGATGCTGATGTAAGTCCAGTGATTGGCATTCAGGCTCCATGTTTGCCTGTGTTTGTGTTTGCTTGTTTGGCGTGCGTGAGCCGAACTACGGCAGCTCTGATTCTCGTTCTAGACGAGATACGTAGGCATAGGACGCGATGTCCTAGCGAGCCCTCTTCCTCTTAACCCCGCATGTGTTGTCTTCGGTGCGTGTGTGTGTGGTGTTTTAGTAACCTTTTCTTTTCTTAGAGCGTGGATCCCGTCGAGTACGACGGACGTGAGGGGTGCTAATACCTTCCCCTTGCGTAACCGACTCCCTTACCCTTTCTCTTTGGTCGCGAGACCATGCTTTTTCCAGGTTTCTCTGAGCGTTTCCTTTCCCTATCTTGGGATAAATAACGCGCAGTGGCGGCTCTGTTTGTTTTTGTTTCAGCCCGCCGGTTGTTTTTCGCGGATGCGACAGGCAGCCCATAAAGGAGTCAAGAGCATAGGAGGTTGTGTTGTATTACTAACTGTATGGGCATTCACATGCATACCCTTGTTAGCCCCGGTTAGTAACGAGGTTCCATCACATCCTTATGCATTAAGGTAACGATTTTCATTTAAATGCAATTTATATTTCTTAAAATTATTTATACGTCGCTTAAAGGTTTTTTTTTAATATGCAAGATGGTGCAAACGAGGTATGAATTACGAAAACAATCCTCGCCATCATCTACGAGGGTACCGTGTTGCAATAGAACACATGAAAGAAAACGATGTAAGAATGATTAATTATAATACTCAACTTATTTAAATTTATTTTATACATTCTAATAGTTATATTTCTTTTAACAGTTTATTTGGAGGCCGTACATACAATATCCAGTGCCTGATTATAGTGACAGCCGAGTTTGGAGTGCAACAACATATATGGTATGTTTCTTTACCGTTGAGATGCATCAAATGGATCGAGTCAAACTCCAATTTAGATTTGAACAACAAATACCGTCTCAGCCAAGATGTTTAAGTGAACACCATAACATGACTATGGTCCAAGCTTGGGACACACATTGGCAAGATTTAAACAAAGAAGAGTTAAAAGAATGGAAAAGAAGAAGGCATTTGGTGTTACAAGGAAACTCGGTGATTGGTGAGTCTAAGCCGGGTAGAGAATACATGAATTGGTTTTTATCAATTCCTTTTATGCACGTTGCTCCAACATAATTTTTGAATGATCCCCGTCAACGTGTAGCTTCTTCAACCCAACAAACAATATCACCCCCACATCAAGACATTCCCACCACATACACATCCACATTTGGGGCCCAATCATCATCCTCAGCTCAACAAACTTACCAACACACCCAGACCACACAACAACACACAATTTATTCCACCTCAACCCAACACCATAATCCCCACACTCCATTCCCTCAAACAAACTACTATTACAACCAACAATATCAACAACAAACCAACTTACGCCCACCCATACAATACACTCCAATTCCTCAACCCAACTTTGAATACTCAAACCCTCATTCTCAACCCCAAACATCTAACACCACATTCACACAATCCACTCCTACATACAACCCTGATGATGTCTACTATCCTCCTATCCAACACACCCAACCCAACACCTACACACAATTCCCACATTCAATACCCAACTTTGACCTCACTGATGACCATCTAATGAATATCCCTTCTTTTCGCATTCAAGATCCCGACAGTATGGATATGCCTTCAAACACATCACAACAACATCAAAGTCAACAACAACATCAACAACAAGACGCCCATGATGAATTGTCTTCCGACTCATCTCCGTCTCCCGCAAGACAAAGACAAAAAGACTTGGGCAAGGGAAAATGCAAAAAAGTTGGCACAAGATGTGGAACAGGCGGTCACTATAAATAAAATGTATTTCTTCCATTATATCAATAAAATAATTCTTAATCATTACAATTCATTATATGCCTCATTATAATATTTATAGTTGTATAATAAGTATTTAAAAAAAATAAATCATTTCTATTATTAATATTTAAAAAAATCATTTTATTATTAATATTTTAAAAAAACAATATTAGAAAACTATTATTATTATAAAAAACTATTATTATTAATATTTTATTTTAAATATTTTTATAAAAACATTATTATTATTTTTAAAAAAATCAATTTTATTATTTAAATATAGAATTAATTAGAAAACTATTTAATAATAATTTTAATAAAGTTATTTAATTATATAAGAGTATTTAAAATAATAAAAAAAAAATCCTTCACTAGCTCGGCCAATGAATGGTCGAGCCTAGTCAGCAAAAAACATCTTCATCATCTCGTCCATTCATTGGACGAGCCCAAATAGGAAAGTGGGGCAGTTTGGGAATTTTTTTTCAGAATGGGGCAATGTGGGAATAAAATTTCAAGTTTGGGGTAGTCTGGGAAATTACTCGGATTTTGTTAGATGGTTTTCCCTTTTGGTCAATATGGGAAGGTGAGAGAAAAATCGGTTTTCCTTTCTTTTTTTCTTCGTAACCAGAAGGGAAAAAGCCTCTCTCTCCTTTCATTCCCCGTCCTTTTTTCTTTTGTTGGCCGCCTCATGGGGATTCGTTGGATCCTCCTCTAGGAGACGTTTTTTCTTGTCTTCTAGTTATAATCCACCCCAAAATCCAATCTTCCACTCAAGATCTTTTTGCTGGTCACGCGGATCTTTCCTTTATTTCAATTATTACCTTCATTCTATTAATAAATGATGTGTCACGTTATAATTGGTGGGGAGAGATATGTTTGTTTATTTTTAGATTCTCTTTATAAATATTATTCAGTTAATTTCTAAATTCTGATTGGACAATATGGATTACAAACTTAGACCTTTGATTAATTTGAATCAATGATCAAGATTGAATTAAAGAAACACAAATAATTTAAAATGCATATAATGTCCCTTCTAGATGATTTTAATTGATTTAAAATAATTTAAATCATCAAATCAAATAAAATTCGCATCTTTCTAAATACACATGATAAAAATAAAATGAGAATACGGAAAATTCTATTTATTTCTTTTGAACATTTTGGCGAAAGAATAAAAATAAAATGAATGAAAATGAATAAATGTCGGGCGAAAATTTTCTCAAAAAATTAAATCGGACGCACTAAAATGATCAGCACGAAATATACTTATTGAAAAAATACAGCGTTTCTTTTAATTCATAAATAATTTTTGATCGGTTAAAAGGCTCAGACGGATCAAAACGCAACTGAAAAAGTCGCCAAAAAATATAACGAGCACACCAGGTTAAACTACGCGAACCGTAGATTAATAATACTGACGTCTGCACACTTGATTTTGAAACTTTTTACCTGTTGGTTTTGCACATGCTTGAGGAATGATTTAACCAATTTGTCTGTATATTCAACAATTTATTCGGATTGATATTTTAGGTATTATTCATGATGAAATGCATGTTATGCTGTACAAATGATGCAAATTGAAAATGAAATCAAATTTATGAAAAATTTAAAATGCCCGGACAAAATTGGGGTATGACAGCAGGATGATTTATCTGGATCATGTAGATTTAGGAGCATGCCTATTCATGCATAAAGATAGTTGTGGAATAAGGATTTTATGGATTTAATTTCACTTAAGTTGTTATGCTTTGTGTGATTTATTTTATAAGACCATATTGTATGTTTTGTTTGATTTGATACGAAGATTGGCCCCTTACAAATAACAAATTAGGTACTAATGCGTTCAAGATGTGATGCTACAAGGATAAAATATGGTGCGCGATCGTGGAATTCAATAAAGGGTTTTGAACTTGTAATTTCTTTTGTAAGAAGATTTATTTTACTATCAAAATTTTAGATACTTAGATTTGTAACGTCTTAAATACTTTCTTTTTATAATTTTCATTTAGTCATGATTTTTATAACCTATCATGGATGATTACCTTGTTTAAAAACAAAAAATAAATAAATTCAGATTTTAAAAAAATTAAATTACAAATTTAAAGTAATGTCTTGGATTTAAAGCTAGGGCATTATAAGATTCGATTGAGAAATATAGATGTTTCATATTATTTTACTAAGATAAATGTACTATAGGATGAATTGAAAAACTATCAATGTGTTCCTCACTCAAAATGCTCCATTTCTTGCAGTTGCAATGGGATTGCATCTCATCAGACCTATAAAGAACAAGATTGTATCATTTGACTCCTTAAAGGCTTGAATTAAAAATTCATCACCAACATATCTCATATTATGCTTATGAATCCTCTGCTTGGTATTGACATTGTTTTCGAATTAATCATTCAACAAAAAAGAGAGGTAGCAACTCCTATAATTGATCCCAATAACAAAAAAATCACTGAGAATAATAGGTGGAAATAAAGAGGTTATTCTAAAGGCTCTAACAGAGAGATCATTCAATATATGAGGACTAACCATACAATTGAGAGATGTTTTGCAAACATGGTTACCCACATGGACTTAGATCCATAGGAAAGGATCCTCGGGCCACTACTAATGATTCTTCTAGACGAAATGATGATGATTCAGGTCAATCTTCATCCAGCTCTAAGGATTTTGGTTTTACTTAGTGGAAGTATCAAAATCTTCTTGAATTTCTACAACAATCAAAACCAAACTCCAACCCTACAACCAATCTAGTTTTCAACTCTTAATTTGCCTTGACCTCTTCCAAGTCATCTCCTAATGATGGTAAACAACTGCACCTTTTGGTTCTTTACACTGGTGTCACTAGTCATATTATTTTCAACCTCACATCCTTTTTGAAATATACTTCCATTAATCCAATTTTTGTTTATTTTCCAAATGGTTCCTAAGTTATAGCTACATATCTGGAAATAATATGATTTCACCCACCGTCACCTTACATGATGTGTTGTATATCCCATCCTTTTAAGTTAACCTCATTTCCTATGCTCCTTATAGTACTACTTCTTCCTATGTTCCTTTTGATTTATTGTATGGTGACTTGTGGGGAGTTTTTTTTTATTATCTCTCTTTTAGGCCATAAATACTTTCTTACTTTAGTTGATGGGTTCAATAAGTTCACTTGGATAATATTTCTTAAAAATAATTATGAAACCAAAATAAACATCATCAACTTTGTTGCTTATATATAAAATCAATTCCATACAACTTTAAAATGCATTAAACCTTACTATAAAACTAAATTTTTAACTCTAAGATCCCACATATCATTTGCATCCTTGCATACAAACAATATCACATATTTGTCCTCTCTCTCATCTTTGGGGTTTGCCTCAAGCAGGGATCATCAAGCACCTCATTGTTGGTGCTTTACCTTTGTGGTTATATGTTCATTTCCTATCTAACCACTATTCAAAATAGAAAAAAATATGTTTTGTTTCCTTTAAGTTTATTGTGCAAGGTAAGGGCATTTCATCAAGAGCATCAAGCATGGTTCCTCAGCTAGGGTTTGTGTTGATTCCTCAAGTCAAAATGTGTTCAACCATTGATTCTCAAGTGGATTCCCTCTCAATACATGATCTCTAAGGTTCTCAAGCATCTTTCAATCTCATTTTGGTCAAGAGTATCTCAAAGTTTTGTAGCTTATTTCTCAAGAAAACTCAAAGGTTCATGTGTTTATTTCCAAGCCTTCTTCAACAAGTCACCTCAAACTTTGAGAACATTAACCAAGAGACATTCAAGGATACATTATTTTGATTTCATATGATCATCCATGTACCTTGAAATTCAATAAAAGTCCAATTACACAAGTTTGTTCCAAGTGGTTTGACCAAAACGTCAACATTTGAAGTCAAAGTTCAAAAGATCACAACTCCTACAATTCTAAACATTTTTTAATTCTTATTTTTTCATATGGCTATTCTTAATATCCTTAACAAATTCTCTTTACATTATAAGATCCAATTATGCTTGGAGGATCATCAAAAGTTTGAAGACATTATAGATCATTTGTGGACTTAGTGAAATTTGACCTATTTTCAAGTGACTTTTTCCTCAACTTTCAAGGATCATAACTTCTTCAATTTTGAACCTTTGAGGTTGATTCTTTTTTCACAATATCAATTATGACACCATCTATAAGTTTGCTTCAAGGATCAAAGTCAAATTATGCTTGGTGGGTCATGGAATTCTTTGAAACATTACAGGTCATTTTCATCCATTTGGGACTTGGAATTTTCTAAGTTACATGATCAAATTTTGTGTCAACTTCAATATGTCATAACTTTGTGCTCAAGCATTCAAATGCAACATTTCTTGGCATATTGTGATATTTGATATCATGTCAACATATTGCAAGAAGAATGTAATCAAAAAGCATCATGAGCAAGATGCCCCATTGAGTTAAACATGGTGACTTGGAACTGAAGAAATTACCATGATCCGAAATTGGAACATCACTAATCTCAATTGCAAGCCAAATTACCATGCGTTTTGGAGTTAAACATGTTTAATCAAGTCTTTGGAAATTAATTGACTCTTAAAACGCGTGTTTTGGATGAGTTTTGATGGATTGCAAGTCACACTTTCCACACATTCTGATCAAATTCGTTTTGCACGAATAAAGCTTGACTCTGCACATATTTGGATCCTAACACATTCCCTATAAATAAAGGAAAATACTGCATTCATTTCCAAGCCTTTGAAAGCCAAGAAACCCCTGTTTCAATCTAAAAATATTTCCAGAAAATTCAACTATCATGTTTTGAATTTCAGCTTGTTTCAATCCAATTTCTTGATTCCATTAGCACCTTCGGTCTTCTCTAAAGCTTTTGCAACAATTCCCAAGGTCTGAGACCTTCTGAAGTGACCAGACTAGACCGAGCTTCATCAAATTCTGATCACCATTTGGACAAGGTAGTTTTGAGCATCATTTGAACTTAAACAAGTTATCACAATGTAGTTCTTCACTCTCTAGTGCTTTCCCCTAACTTATCTAGTGTTGATTGATCGTGTTCATCATTGAATTTTATTTTTTGTAGCTTGCTTGCTTCTGAATCTTCTCTGAAATTCCCCTTGCTCAGTATAGATAAATGAATTTGGAGCATGAGGTTGAATTCGTGATGAGGAGGTGATCACATCGGTGGTGGTCTCGTGTTCTAAATCTATCAAACGATGAAACTCCAGTGAGGGATCATCGGGGAAGACGACCGGAGTTTATCTCAGGTCATCTGAGTTTACTTACACTTTGGCAATTTGAAATGTTCTGATTGGTTCAATTTAAATGCAATCATTTGTTTCATTTCTGCTAACTTCAAACGTGCTCTCTAGCCTGAGGATTGTTAGATATGTCACGTCAATTAATGAGGTGAGATCCAAAACTCCTTTTTTTTCTTCTGATTTTATTTCTTTTTCTTTTTTCATTTTAAATTGCATTTTTATTTAAATTTCATAGAAAATTCATTTTACATCCAAAGATACCAAAATAATTTCTAAAATTCTCTTTTATTTTTCTTCATCTGATTTTTATTTTTCCATATTTTATTTTATTTATTTTCTATTTTTCATGGATTTTCTCCTTTTTTTCCCTTTATTTTGATTGGTTTAAAAATACTTTTATGCATTTTAAATTCTAAAATTTTTATTTTATGTTTCTCATTTTATTTCCAACCTTCCGTAATTTTCTTGGCCATTTATATGGTGTTTTAAAGGGCTTTATGGATTTTCTCTTTTATTTCCCTTTTAAAATTCATTTTAAAAAGATTTTGAATACATTTTATTTGATCTTTTTGCATTTTATGCTTGTTTGACCTTTGTTGACTTCTATTGGTCTTGGATCATGGTTGTTTTGATTATAGATCTCATCAAACTCAATGGATCTTGGGTGTTGATAGGGTGAAAACCCTAATCCACCAAAATGGATGATTGATTTTCATTATTACTTGATCAATCCTTTGATCCAATTTGGGTGTGATCTCTCTTATCCTCTTGTTCTTCATCTCTTTCTTTTCCTCTTGATGAATTGGATAGTTTGTGTCCATCTTATTCATGATGTGTGTATTGGTGCTTGATGAACTTTCATCACTTCAAATCTACCTCCTAATTGATCATGGATCATTTAAGGTACTTTGGATTAATGCATAAGTTTGTCCTAAGTACCATGAAGTATTAATTGATGTAATGGACCATTCTCCTACCCTTTGTGCTTGATCAATCCCCTTTTCTTTTTTGTGTGACATAACTTTAGGAGAATGATTTACATATCATTTCTCTAGCATGTATTAACACAAACATTATTATTGACCAACCTCAGATAGTTGTGACTTCTACATAAGTCCAATTACGATTACTTAACATAGTGCTAAATTTGTCCCGAAAGAAAGTCATTTTCATAAGTGAGAAAATAATTCTCTTACTCCTCATAGTTTTGTATGAAAAATATTGTCTCCTTTTTACTTATGAGAGCTAGTGGCATACTTGTTGATTTTATCCAAGTTTGAGCCCTTCTCATAGGTGATATAGAGGTCCAATTTTTCATACTTGTGGGTGAATAGTTGAGTGTTCTCCAAAAAATGAGAAATTATCTTTCTCTTTTTGATCATTAACATTACTTACTAACATATTATTGTATTAATTTTACTTTAATTTCATTTATATTATGCTCTTTATTCTTTTGTCATTTACTTTATGCTTTTATTTTTAGCATCTTATACCATATTGTTTGGACTTATGTTATTTGTTCTTTATCCATTTGGACTTTCACTTTCTTTTAAAAAACATTAATAAAGGAAAAATCCCTTAAAAGAACTTGGCTATCTTGATTCATGGTTACTATCCTTAGAATTTTTGTGGAGTTATGGACTTAGAGTTAGGATTTTGACCTTTGCTTTGGGAACTTGTGATTTGAGACCTCGGGATTCATCTGATACCTTTGACTTTGGACTTCTTTTGAAGACTTGGCTTGGTTATCTTTGGTTTCATCTGATACATGGATTATTCTTTACTTATTTGGCTTGCTTGAGGCTTAATCCAAAGGAGGGAATTCTTGCTTGACTTATATCATAAAACTTGCTATCTCTTGGTTAGATCTTTTTTCCCTAGCTTTTACTTTATGCTCTAGAATAATCCCTTCTTCTTCTCCCCTTCTTTAATTTTCAAAATCTTCCTCTTTTTCAAAACCTTCTCGTTTTTCAACTTGAACCATTTTCTTAATAAACCTTGACTTTTGTCAAGTGATTTTCAAAACTTTTTTCTTAATAAAATGTTAATACATCTTAAGCATATTCAAAACAATTTCAAAAGACTAAAAATGCATAAACTCATCCAAACCATTTTGTGCCCTTTGTGCATTTTTTTCTTTTAAATTTTTTTCTCAAAAGTTTAGACATGATTCATTTCCATAGTTGAGATATAATTCTCCTATCCCCATAGCATTGATGATAATTTTTTTCTATCTAAGAGATCTAGTGGTATACATATTGATCTTTATCCAAGTTAGAGCCCTTTTCTGTGGTTATGCAAAGTTCTCATACTTGTGGGTGGCTAATTGAGTATTCTCCTTAAAATGACAAAATATATTTTTATTTAAATTAATCAAAACAAACACCTTTGTTATTTTTAGTACAAACTACGAGGTTTTGATCCTCTATTGCACTTTGTTGGTACGTAGGCATGAGACTCAGGAAGTCTTGGCAAACACAAATTAAGAAAAATATTTCTTTTCTCATCTCCTCAGTCTTTTGCAAACAACACCATTTTTAAGCAAACATGTATAGATTTTCAAAGAGGTTCCTATAGAGTACTATAGATGTTTAGGATGCTAATATCTTCCCTTTGCATAATTAACCCCTGAACCCTTATCTCTTTTTATTAGTTTTATTTTAAAACTTCTTTGGGTTTTGTTCGTTCTTTTTCCTTTTCCTTTAGAAATAATAAAAGCGCGGTGACGACTCTTACTTTATGAGTTAAGTTAATCAATAGTTTAATCTCAAAAAAATTACCGCTACAGAGACCCCCTCAACAAAATGATATGGTACTTACTCATTTTAAACATGGCTAGATCCTTTTCTTTCCATTATAACCCTCATTCATCTATAAGGAGTTTTAATACTCAACATGTTGTACACATCATTAACTGGATACCCATCCCTCTCCTTAAATACAAGCCCTTATGAACTTCTATACAAAGAGTCACACTCCTTTTTCCACCTCAAATTCTTTGGTTGTTTATGTTATGCATCCATGTTATAGATGCACGGAACTAAATTTGATTATAGAGCCGGAAAAGCCATTTTCCTTGAATTCAAAGATGGCATAAAGGGGTATATTTTGTATGACCTTAATTCTCATAACTTTGTTGTGTCTATATATGTCATTTTTTTTATAAGACTTACTTTCCTTTTCATACATCTCAACTCGTGACATGCTTACCACCCAATGAATCACACAATCAAGCTCACCCATATCATATGAATATGTTCATAACCATATACATCACATCTCTGACCCTCACCCTCTTTTTGAAATGGCATCATTCCTTCCTCGTCTCCATAAGACACATTAAATCTTAAGCCTAGAGTTGTCATGAATGATGATATTGACCCTTCTTCCAACCTCTTGGTCCTCAAAACATTTACTAGGATGACTAAGAAACCTGAATATTTGCAAGATTTTCACTTTAATTATGCATTAAATACTAATATTGCATTAATTAACCATATTCTTATCATTTATCATATGTTTTTCTATATCCGCATTGCACACCTTCTTATAAAGTCTTTTGTTACTCCATCTCCACACAATTTGAACCTAAGACCTATAATCAAGATTCTCAAATTTATTGATGGAAGTAAGCCATAAAAACTATATTACTTTTTCCTTAATAAAAATAATACTTTGATCATTGTTGATCTTCCCACAAGAAAATTTCTAGATGGTTGCATGTGGGTTTACATGATCAAATATAAGACTAATGGCTCAATTGAAAGATACAAAACAAGATTGGCATCAAAATGTTACACTCAATTTAAAGGGTGGATTACTTTGAAACATTCTCTCCAGGTGCAAAAATGACCACATTAAGAGTTCTTTTGGCTTTTGCGTCCATTAAGTATTCACACTTTGAACAATTAGATGTCAAGAATGTTTTCACCCATAGTGACTTAAATGAATAAGTCTACATATCGTTGTCATTTGATCATCATGCATACATTTTTAATTCGTATAAGGTATGCAAATTCCACAAGTCCCTTTATGGTCTTAAGCAAGTCAACAGACAATGGTATTCTAAACTTTTCTTAGTCTTAACCTCTTTGGGGTACACTCAATCTCAGACGGAGCACTCACTATATATCAAATTATAAAGCATCAATTTTACAGGTATACTAGTGTATATAGATGATATTGCGCTAGTTGACAACTGTATGACAAAAATCAACAATGTTAAAATGTTTCATGAACAACCATTCTACATCAAGGACCTTGAAAATTTGAGATTCTTCTTGGCTTAGAAATTGCAAAACATCATTGTTAATCAAAGGATAGACACCCTTGAGCTCCTTGAAGAAACTATTTACTTAGTGCCAAACCATTTCCATTCCTATTAATCTAGGATAAAACCCTCCATCTTATAGAAGACTCATTGACAGGTTGTTATATCTCACCATCACTCGACCTTACATCCCATTCTTTGTGCAACATTAAGCCAATGCATTTCAAAGACTCTTGTTCCTCATTTTACTACGACCACTCATATTTTAAGGTATCTCAAGTCCTCATTAATTTCTACATATAATTATTAAGTATAGTAACTCAAACAAATCTTATTCTTGAAATAACTTTATCATCATTCATATTATATTTAGTCAGAGTGCCAATCCAAAGTCCTAAAGATTCGCAGCCGTATATAGGATTGGATTTAGTCAGAGTGCAAATATCTTTGAACAAGAATGAAACATCCTTGTGCAGTTTATCTTATTTTGTTTACATTACGTTATTTCCTATAGTCTCCAACTATAATAATGGTTAAATTATTATTCAAGCCGGACCATAGCCGTCCATGACAGCAAAAATATAACAACGACAACATTAGTTCTCCCTGCATAAGTCTTATATATATGTTCCTTTTCAATGTCAATCATATCTAACCAAAACAAAGAAAGAGTAACCTCATTACTTACATTCATATACAGTGAATTGATCAAGCAATATGGTTCTCTGTCGTGCTCTTTTCCTCTTTGCCCTCATTGCTACTATCTTCTCAACCATAGCTGTGGCAAAAGATTTTGTAGTTGGAGATGAAAGCGGTTGGACACTTGGGGTTGATTATCAAGCTTGGGCCGCAAACAAGGTCTTTCGTCTCGGAGACACACTCAGTAAGTTCATTCCATTCATATTTTCGTGTCTCTAATTTTGTCACATTTTTTAATAAAGGTACTTTGGAAAAGATATAATTAATTTTGATATAATGTTCAGCATTCAAGTATGATGCTGATAAGGACAATGTGGTGAGAGTGAATGGAAGTGATTTTCAGAGTTGCACATTTCCTTGGTCAGCACCAGTGTTGAGAAGTGGACATGATACAGTTGTATTGACAACATATGGAAGAAGATGGTACATTTCAGGTTTTGCAAACCACTGCAAAAGTGGACAAAAACTTGTCATAACTGTCGTGCCATCACAACAATTACCTTGGTCACCAGTTCCTTCACCTTCGGCTTCACCCTCACCCTCACCAACGCCGGCCCCTGAAGCTGCACCGTCTTCGAATGCACCATGGACCGCCACTGTTCCTCGCCGATCCATGCTGCCAAAGAAGCTATTCAAAATGATTCACAGAAATCTGATAGCAGTTTGAGTTTGGATGTTAGTTGATCATGCGTAATATTTCAAAGAGGGGCTATCTTTTCCTAGTAACTAATAATTGACCCCTTTATTATTGTTAATTAATTAATTATTTTGTTTTGTTGACGAATGTATTAACATACATTTATTTATTTAAATAAAAAGTATTACACGTTTGCTACTGATGATTTTCAGATTGAAGAAAATTGTGTACTGTACTATAATTTATGGTAAATAAAAGTCTCTCAACACTAATATTGAAGAAAATTATGTTTTTTTTACACAAAAAAAAAACAATATTATATAAAACAATGGTCTTATATGTTATATTGGGCTCATCAACATTATCATGTATGGTTCCAGGTCCATTATAATGACACGGTATCAAAACCCTACGAGCTAACTTGTGCGCCATCATATTATCGCTTCGGGGAGCATAGCAAGCCCTAGCGCGCCATCATATTATCACTTTGGGGAACATAGCAAGCCCTAGCTGAGATCAACATCTCACACCACCATTTGAATCTGATAATCAAGCCTCTGATTATGTTCCTCGGAATTCTGAAAACATCACTGTTAAAGCTAGTCACCATATTCTCACAATTTGTGTTGAAAACAATGTTCTCATCCCTTCCACATTTGCTTTTTCTGCTGTCGTATAGTCATAGCTTCGGCTTCTGTGGGATTGTTGCTACCATTCATACTTAGACTATCTATGATTTCCCCTTCTTCATTTTTGAAAGTCGCTTAAAACCCCCATTTCCCTTTAATCACCAAGCTAGCATATGTGTAATAGTATATTCATCCTTTCTCTTTCGTAGACTGCTTCTTAGCATCAACCTTATCTTTAATGGCTTTATCAACGTTGTTCAGGTGTCGGTAACTAGTTTTTCTTTGATTTCTAAGGCACCTGGCTTTTGCATGTTAAGAAAGCTTTTATCTTTGTAGCTGATGTTATTGTTCTTCTCTTTTTCCTCCTTCTTCGAGTTGTTGGACATGGTCTTTTGTAAGAGTTGCATCTCACAATCAAAGGTAGCCACTCAAGATTTGGAACCTGATCCCCTCATCAACTCCATTTTCTGAAAAGAGTAAGGTTGTACTTACTTAGGGTAGTAATTCTCTCCATTATCCACTCCCTGAAAGAATTTTGGTGTATATTTTTGAAACTTAGAGAAAGTTGAGATCCAAACCAAACATATCTCGCCCATCAACAGTTTCTAAAGCATTGATCAAGGCTTTCTATCCTAATGTTGCATCTAGGACATAAGAAATCTACTTTGACACCCGTGTTGTAAAGATTTTATTTAACGGAAATGTAGTTAAACAAAATTCTCCAAAGAAGAATTATCTGTCTAGGGGTAGCTTTGCAGCTCTAGACAGTTTTCCAAATCCTCTTCTCCTTGTCTCTATTGTAAGTTTCAGGTTTAATAATATGTTGCTCCTTCTGTATGCTTCTATATTCATATTTTACACTATACAACCCATCTTTTGTCTCCATCCAACACAACCAGTCATTATCTTGTCAATTATACAATGGAACCTTGTTTATAGCTTCTTTGTCACTCAAGTTGAATGTCTTAGAAAGCAACTCCATGTTTTAACCACCTTTTCCCTCATCAATTAGGTCCCTGAATCTCACTTCCCTTGTGTTCAAAGGCTTTTGTGTTAGGACTTTAAACCTACATTGAATTGGGATCCAGTTGTCTTCCCATATTTGCACTTTATTACCTTTTACTATCATCCAGCAGTTGCTTTGTTAATGACCTCAATGCTAGCAAAAAAATGATTCTCCATAGATAGTTGGGTTTAAGCCCGAGCTTCGCTTTTAGAATGTCAAATTTAGGGAAGAATTTAGTTTTGAAAATTCTGCTACTAAAGATCTGGGTTCTGTGTGGAACCTCCACACTTGCTTAGCTAACATAGCTTTGTTGAACTCTAGGAAAGTTTTGAAACCAAAACCTCCCGGAGTCTTGGGCTTATAAAGTTTCTTCCATTTGCACCTATGAACTTTCTTATCTCTCCGCCGGAATTTAGCAGTCAAATTGAACTTCTTCTTACATAAGCTTTTAGGAAGCAGAAAGGAGCTCATGATGTAAGTAGATATGGTCTAAGAGTAGCCTGATGACAGTCTGTCATTGCATATATTTAGTCGAAAAATCGGAGTAAAACAAGTGAACATCGAGCAAATATGAAAAGGAATGACCAAAGAATGGGGGAAAATAGTTAAGTTTGCAAATTGTGGACATAGTGAAAATTTGAGTGAAAAATGAGAAAAAAGGAGTGAAGCTTCCGAAATAATCACGTCCACCATCGTGCATGCAATAAGGCAATAAAAGTTGCATTGCGCGATGCAGGATATCACGAGCGCGATAGTCACTTTTCTAGGTCTTTTTCTAACGCGCTCTGGTCCATTCTTTCATCTTTAAGAGGGGAAATTTTGCACTTTCACAAGGTTTATGAAATTTGGCATTGGGAGCACGATTTTACAGCATGAATGGGTGATTTTGAGAGCATTGGAAGCCATTAGAGGTCAATCCTTCAAGGGAACTCATATGTTATTCTTCTTTATTCAATTGGTATTGTAATTTTGACTATGAGTAGCTAAGCTTCTTTAGGTTAGGTTGTGTGGTGATGAACCTTATTCAATCTTGTTAGCATTATATGTTGGTTTAACTTTGTATGAATCCTTTGAATTATAATCTTATTAAGTTGTTTCTTACTCTTAATGGTTTTTAGTTTATATACTTTGTTAATCTAATATTAGACACATAGGGATTACTGACCCTTAGTCTATATGTTGGACCTAGGACAACTGTTCTACTTACGCTGGTTGAATATGGAGGGATATGAGACCCTAGTAGTGGCCTAGGAAATTAACATTATGTACATCGCCTAACCTTACTAACATTGGAGGACTAGGCATAGAAAGCTTTGAGTAGTGGTTGGTGAGTTATTTCATGAGGGATCAATTATAAAAAAATTGTTAGTTCGCTGTGAAAAAAAATTATAAGGATTAGAGAATTCATACAAGGAATCATACATCAACAAGAGAGGATAAGGGGATTCTAATACACAACCTAACTGTCTTAATACTTCTATTTTAAACTCGTAATTTGTTTTTCCTTACAACACCTGAACCTCCCCCCCCCCCCCCCCCCCCCCCCTCATTTACTATTTTTCCTTTATATTGAACAATTGTTGGCTTGTTCGAACATAATTCCTATGGATTCGATCTTTTATTACTGCGACACTATCGGTACACTTGCTAAGAAGTCATCAAGTTTTTGGCACCGTCGTGGGGGACTGTTGATTGCAACAAGGCAACGTTTTGTGCAACATATTTTATTTTTCTTAGTTTTCATTGCTTTTTGAGAGTCTTGTCGAAGAATTTTCACAAAATCCCCATAGACGAACCAGTATGGAAACGGAGGGCTGAAGGTCACACCGAAATCGGCAGATGGTAGTCGAGGAAATTTTAGTTTGTGAAGTCTGAAAGTCAACCCATACATGTGTTCTGGTTTGACATACGAAGGCAACTTTAAATCAATCAGGGAGTTTCTTCATAAATATTTATCTCAAAGTAAGTGATGCTTCGCGAATAGTTTGACTAAGATCATCAAGTCTATAGGCATTTTGAAAGTATTTTTGGAATGTTTGGATTTCCTTGATATGAGTCGACATACCTTTATTGGTACTTTCCTGTACAAAAGCAAACACATTTGTTAGATGTTGAGTAAAAGCTGCCACGTCAAACATCTCTGTGGAATAATAATTCTTCCAGGTAACATATTCTTGAGTACAAAAGAATGATGGATTAATGGGGACAAGGGTAAATTGTATGATGCCAGATTATCTCTCCATTTCCATACATTCAGCTTCATAGTGGACCATGTTTTAGAGGGTGACAACACTTTTCTTGGTGAAAAGTGGTTTGGGTAAGATCTGATTAAGACTAAATTATCAAGAGACCAGATTTGGTTGATAACTGAGAAGAAAAAATTGGTTCTTTGAGGGTCTGAGTCTTGTAGGGATAAACTTGGGTGTGAGGAACGCATTCCATATGGCCAAAGATTTTGCCTCTTGATCCTTTGAAAGAGGGGGAAATTTTCTAGTGAACCACTCTAGACCATGAATCCTGTTGGCAAAGGGGGTCATAAAAGAGGTGAAGTTGTAGCACTTGGCGTACATCATCATGTATCCAGTGAAGGTCTTTTGCAAGCTAAGACCTTCGTCATTAGGGGTCAGTTGGGTGAGGTGTGTTCCTTCGACCCTCATGTTCCTAAGCTCATCAGATTCTTCATTTATGGGGTTGCGTGTTGGCAACGACACTTCGAAAGTGGCATTAAGCCATAGTTGAAGTAACTAGTATGGGCCAGAAAGTCGACTCAGGATGAAACTTCTTAAGGGTGTCGACACCTTCTCCCAAGGATTCATAGAGACAACCCAGGATCATCTTGCTAAGGCAAATTTCTTGCCCAGCATGCAACTGGTTCGCCATAGCTAAATATTTATTTGCCACTTGGAGAGATTTTGAACCTAAAACACACATGGATAGCCAGAGTGCATGAAATGCAATGTGTTCTACATCAGAGACTTCTTTAGTGTCTTTCTTGTGATAGTCTGTGATGTAGTTGGTGAAAGTGGCTCGACTACCATCGAAGCCAATAGTGTCTTCAGCCATGAAGTTAGGGTTGTAGGTTTTCCCTGTTGGTCGAAGACCGACGATTGCGGCTACATCAAAGAGTGTTGGGGTCATCATCCCACAAGGAAGGTGAAAAATATTGTGAGTACTATCCCAAAAATATAAGGAATTTATTAACATATCTTGGCTATATCCAAGACCAACCTTCGACAGGTGAATCATGTCGAAGATTCCCATATCCTTCCAGACTTGGGTTTTCTTTTTCTCTACTTTTGCTAGCCAAGCTAGGTAGTCTTTGGGATCTTTGAACAAAGGGCAAAAGCGAAATACCCTAAAGTTATTTATATAGTCTAAGTTTATAGGATTTTCTATAGGCTCAGTTGAAGACGTGGTTTGTTTCTCTGTAACCTCAATATTAGCCCTAGTTTTCTTTTTACTAGCTATGGGTTTGTTACGGTGGTATGTTGAGAAAAATTCTTTAAGTTTTGCAGGATTAACATTTATATTTGGTAAAGAACCTAAAATTGCATGTTTCGTACCAGAAGTGGAAATGGGGATTAATACTTGAGATTGGTAAATATGGCATTTTTCCTCTTCAAGAGGAGGTTCTTGGATATATTGTTGGTTTCCCACTATCGTTGGGCCAAGAATCTTGTGAACTAGAGAAAGAATTGATTGTTTCTTGGAGTATTTGGAGCTTTTTGTTGTTGACACCATTGATGGAGATTTGTTGAAGAAAATATGGGTTTGAAATTGAGAGAAATGAAGAGTTTTTTCTTAATTGGGAGTGTGAAAATTTTAGAAGAGTGAAAGAATGGAAAAGAAGTTAAAAGAGAGTATTTATAGTAGAGTGAAGAGAAAACGGTTCACTTCAAGCATTAATGGTTTATGATGATCGTGGGACACATGTTCGATTGAAGGAAGATTGAGTAAATGATAGCAGTTGGCGTGTCCCACGATCTTCTAGGAAATATGAGTGTGATAATTAAAGTAGATTTTGCGCATGTCTTGATGAGACGTTTTAAGAAAAGTGGTCATGATAACCATGACGCCATAGCAGTAAAAGATGTTGTAGCGTCGAAACGTTCTCAAAAAATGCATTTTTCTTCATTAAGTCGAAAACGACATTTTTTTTTGGGGGGGGGGGCGCAATTTGTTAGTTGGAATTTCTCGACGCTAAGGAAATGTTTGAGATGAACTAGAAAGACCGAGGGAAATATTCTAAAAAGAATACATGAAAATGATTCTTTTGACAGAAGGAGTCAGTCGAGGAAACCCCTTGCGTATAGGGAAATGCTGGTTTGGGACTTAGAAATATTTTTGGATTCAAAATGCAATTCGACAGAGGCATTTCGATTTGGAGTTGTGTTTGACGGAGCGTGAATTCAAATAAGGCTCATAACTGTTTTTTGGTCTTATCTGATTCTTTAGGATAACACGTGGAAAGTTATGGATAATAAAGTGCATGCAGACAAAAACGTGTCATCTTTTGGAGAAGAGGTTGTTTGTTACTGTTATTTCGAATTAGTATAAATAGGAGTCTTAGTGTTTAGGATTCGGTGTGTTCCATCTTGTACGAAACTCACAAATTTACTCTAAGTATTTGTGTATTGAGAAAATGAGTTGCTGAGAGAATGTACGTATGATCATCATATTTTTATATTTGTACGAAATCATTTACAATTTCGCCATTTATCTTCATTGCAATTTTATTTTGAAGTCTTTTTTACATCAGTTATTTATATTTCTGCATTTTACTTTTAAACTTCGAACGTTATTTTCAAGCCAAGAACATTGTCTAAATGTTCATCATTTACAAAATCTAAATTAACAAAAGTATGTGTCCTATGATCAATCTAGTCGATCTTGGGACTAATCAAAGTATTTGGAATTTGAAAGACTAGCATTTGTTTACCGATTTCGACGGTAAATAGAATAGATGACATAAATGTACTTGACATGAATGTGTGCCGATGAATTTCAAACCAAAAAATCAGATAAAAGGTATAAAAAAATTGAAGACAAATTTTGAGATATGACATATGGAATTTTAATTTTTCACTAGAGTGAATAAACAATACTTAAAGTGGAAAAACAATTCCCTTTGAGGGCCAATATGTTAGCCCAATAAGAGATCGGTGTGGTGTAAAATCCAACCCAATAACATTTGTATGAGATCTATCCAAAATTAATAAACTTTGTTTTGTTTTATAAAAAAAAGTTTTAAAACACTTGAACTTTTTATGTTTTGATTTTTATCTTTCAAGATATTAAATCATGTCTAATGAAAACTCCGCCAAATTGCCGTGTAAATTCATTTTATTCACATTGACGTTCGATTTTCTCTAATACTAGTATTTTCATATATATGCACATGTGTGGGTTTACTTATATGCATAACGAAGCAAAGCAAACCGCCGGTAAACGCTCGACGATACAAGTCATTTCACTCGGTCGAGCAGAATTATCATGACTTGCGACTTAAACAACGGCCACTCATTTTTCTGTCTTTTGACATTTCTAACCCTTCTATTTTATATTTCATTCAAAGCCTAATATTATATGTGGATTTTTAATTTTATAATGCTTCAATTTCTGTATTTGGTAAAATTATTTCATTATGTAATAAATAAATGCGATGATTTGAAATGAAAATTCTTTTTTACAATAAAAGTTATGAATCTTTTGGGACAGTTATCCGTCAAAAAAATAAGTATGACATTATCTATAATTTAGTTTTTAAATATATTTTTACAAACTATTAGAAAAAAACTCAAATTTTAATATTAAATTACATAATTATTGATTATTTACCTCTTTATTTGATTAGAGAGTTAACACCAACAAATTTACTAGTTAAAGAGTCTGTGCAACGTAAGCATGGAGATAATTACGTTTTAAAAATTCTGACAAATAAATTAATATCACAAATAAATAAATTTAAATTTAAAAAAAAAACTAATTGAAATCAAATAAAATAATTATGATATTTTTAGAAACTAAAAAGTAAATTAAAGAATATGAACCCATCATAACCAAATTTAAATGCTCGGTCTAACAATAATTTAAACTAACAATCACTTTCAAATGATTAAAGACATGATTTTGATCGGTTATATTAATATTTCAGGGTTGATTTAATGATAAGATTAATTAAGAAAGACTATTTTTAAAAATAAAACTTTCTCAATTAAATCAAAATTATTTTTATGGGTTGGTTTAATCGTCTAACTATTGTTGGGAGAATTTTTCACTATGGAGCATTGAATATTGTGAGACTTCTTCAAAAATTTTTTTACTATGGAGCATTGAACATTGTGAGACTTCTTCTTTTGAACATTGTGAGACTTCTTCATTTTAGAGCAACACCTTTGTGAGAGACACACCACATATTCACCTAAAACCTTAAGGTGATAGGTGAGTGGGTTCTCTCACTTATAAATGCTCAAGTCTCCACATTACCAATCAATGTGAGACTATTATCCACATTACTCATACTTTATACATTCTCAACACTCCCCCTCAAGTGTGAGTCCACAATGCTCCTCCTCAAGTGAAAACTCTTACTTCCACAAATTCTTGTACCGCACGGAACGTTTCTTATGGCGTCGTTGACACTCTTCAACGGAACGTTTCACCATACTAGCGTCGTTGACTTTCGATACAAGTAAGTCAGTCCCTTTTTGAAACCAAAGGCTCATGATACCATTTGTTAGGGGAGTTTTTTCACTATGGAGCATTGAACATTATGAGACTTCTTCTTTTTATAGCAACACCTTTGTGTGAGATACACCACATATTCACCTAAAACCTTAAGGTGATAGGTGAGTGGGTTCTCTCACTTATAAATGTTCAAGTCTCCGCATTACCAACCAATGTGGGATTATTATCCACACTACTCACACTTGATACATTCTCAACAACTATCATTATTGGATATTAGATTTCGACTTTTAACCCATTAACTGATATTTAATATTGTTTTTATTTTGGTAAAAACACTGGTAAGATTCTTAAAAGTAGAGTATTAGCTTAGTTACTCGTGACAAAAGTTAAACACGTGAACTACAATAGGTTCATCATTTAGACAATTTTCACAATCCTAAGACTATAGTTGCTTAAATATCTAATAAGTCATATTTTTATCGTCTTTTAGCTGCTTAAATATATCATTTTATTTAGGATTTTATTTTTATTTATGTTTTTTTGTTTTTACTTTGTTTCAAGAGTTTGAAGAAAATTGAAGGTTCAAAGCCATGTTTAAAGGAAAGAAAAGTTAAACTAAGAAGATGTCGGGAAGTTCGAGCAAGAATGAAGTGATTTTGGCACGAGATAGAGGGAATTACAACCAACTTTTAATAGGCATGTCTATTAATGACCTTACGATGTTGGAGTTTCTATTTTGAGATCTTGACATGAAGCAATGGTCATTACGACTAACTCATAATGGACATTACAGTCGTAATAGTCCCAATGACTCATGGAATTCTGCTTTTCTACTCTTTAGTTTCTTGGCTTTTTTGTCTTTCGCCTGTTACATACTTAAGGGTCAAGGTCTAAATACAAATTATTTCCTATCATAATGGGTTAGAGGCTATATATTTTATGTGTAAACATCAGTTGAACTCATACACATTCTAGATTTCAACATAATTTCCAGGTTGTTTTATATTATGTTCTACTTCTTATATATTGATTTATTTATTTATTTAAGTTTAATGTTGTGTATGTCATGCTTCAATTTATATTTTCTGCAACTTTTACGATGAATGAGTAGTTTCATCATAGTCTTAGGATCGTGAAGACTATATAAATGACATACCTCGTGTAGACTTCAAGTTTGAATTATGTTGTGAGAAAATACGTGAATGTTTTGACTTCTTAGGATTTTTATTATATATATTTACAAAAGTAGGATAACATTATATATCAGAGATACACTGAAACATGAGGACTGATATTCAAGCTAAAGGATCAAATAGTTAAACAAAGGCTACAAAAACGTCTCAGGTTTAACCGAGAAAACTTCAGTACTTTTTAAAAAGGATAACTTTTCTTAAGGGATTTTGAACGAATGGATCAACGTTACAAAAATAGGTGATTCATATGTTCAGGGTACGATCATATGCTCTAAGGTGATATGGTTATTTTTATCTATTTATTTATGTAATTTTAGAATTCTCATAATATAGCGAAAATGATATTTCATATGAGTAAGTCATAGGTAGATAATCATGATCCTAATGTTATTCTTTATAAAAATCTTAATCAACCAAATCAAACAACTCTTAGATTTAGCTAATCATCGAACACGTAAAATCAATAATCCAAACAGTCTTTAACAAAATAATATTTTTACTACTCTAGTATGACTGTCCACTTGTGGCCCATCAAGTTTTTGGCAATGTTGCTAGTGACTAGTGATTGTTTTAGATATTTATTTTTCTAAAATCATCGAGTAGACTAAGACACTTTTTTGTTTGTATTTACTATGTCAATTTTTCTCGTTTTTGTTGAATGCGAAGAACCCACAGTGTTAATCTTATCTAACCAATACCTAAAATCGAATAATACAGAATTATATTCTAGTATTATGTGTCCTACTATGGAAGCAAATAACTTCGAACTAAAATCATATATGTTGTTCATGGTCTAACAAAGCCAATTTTCAAGTTCTCTGATAGATGACTTGAACCTTCATATGTTCATCTTTATTGAATTTTGTGACACTCTAAAACTGAATGGAGTGGGTAGTGACACTATTAAATTGAGACTTTTCCCTTTTCACTAAGGGGTAGAGTCAGAGCATGGCTATATTCCTTACCTTCTGGTTCTATTATGACATAGGATCAGTTAAAAATTGATTTTTATATCCAGATATTTTTTTGAGTAAAACAACTCAAATGAGAAATCAAATAACATGTTTTACTCAAAAAGATGGAGAATCATCTTATGAAGCTTGGTAGGTATTTAAGTAAATGTTAAGAATGTGTCTGTTGGTGTAAGCCCTAGAGGTCAATACTTTTGGTACTTGTATTGAATTATTTATTTATAATAAGAGTTTTTTTCTTTATTATGTTTGTTTAATAAAGTCCCTAGAATAGCTAGTCAATTTAATGTATCAAGTGTGACTTAATCATGAGATCCTATTAAACATAAGGGCATTATTCTTAAAGCATCTGTAGTCGAGCTTTGTTGTGAAGTGGGATAACATTAAATAATTAAGACTATTATGTATATAGACTGATGGTCACATCTCATGGATCATGGATAAGGAGTTATCAAGTCTTAAACATAGGTATGAATATTATGAGTAATATTTATAGTAGATTAATCCGCTATGAGAATACTACATAGAATGTTATGCAAAGTGTAATAAGTTATTCTCATGATGATAGTGGTGCATACCACCCTTCGACTTGAAACCACTATGGATCCTAGATGTAGATTCGAGTGCTTTATTATTGATCAAACATTGTTCGTAATTGGATGACCATAAAGACAGTTGATAGGTAATCCACGAAGCATGCTGAGGGACATGAGTGACCTAGATGGAATTTACCCATCCTGCGTAACAGGATAAATGTCTAAGGGACGAATATTGAACTGGACAAGAATGACATGGTCTACGCCTTGTGTTCAATATAGACATAAGGGCAAAAAGGATAATTGTACACACAAGTATTATCACAAAAAAGGATTTGTCATATCACATGATATTTTCGTGTCTTGGGTAATAGTGATGTGTTGCTTGATACCGCTCACTGATTATTACGTGATTTAATATAATTACCAATATCGCGAAAACCTACAGGGTCACACACAAAAGGACGGATTAATGAGAGATAAAGTAAATAAGGAATACCGTAAGATATAATGCACTTAAGTGAATTGTAGAACATCGTAAGGTATGATGCATTTAAGTAGAATACGAAATATGGTAAGTTACCACGCGCTTAAGTTATTTTCGGTATACCATAAGATATGGGTCACATATACATAAGTGGGTTTTTTAGCTTGTAGCCCACGCAAGTGGTTCTATAAATAGAACCCTTGTGCAGAAGCACTTCACTTGATGAAATTCCATTTCTCTCTCTCTCTCTCTCTCTCTCTCTCTCTCTCTCTCTCTCTCTCTCTCTCTCTCTCTCTCTCAAAGCCTTCATTCATAACAGCTAGCATTAAGACTGAAGGAATTCGTTCGTGTGGACTGAGTAGAGGCGTTATCACCATTCAACGCTCGTGATCACTCCTTAGATCTGCATCAAAGGTTTCAATCGTCACAGAGGTAACGGTTTCTATCACTAATCATGCCCATTCGTAAGGATCACTAAAGAAATTTTTTTATTTTCGTTGCGTTTTGAATCGCAAATTTCCTTCAGTGTCCCCATCATGTACTTGAAAGATGGTTAATAGTGCATATCTTCTATAATGGTCTTTTGTATCACATGAGAAGGACAACAGATGTGGGTGTAAACAAAGCTTTAATGAACAAAAAATGGAGAAAGTATCAGTGTCAGTGTTGTAACCCCTGCTGGCCAAACATGTGAGATTTGTGGAGTCATCGGCCATAATAGTGTTGATTTCGAGATGATCCTGGCAGGAGGATCCAACCAAGAAAATGTTAACTACATTAACAACCATATATGAAACCATACTTTAATGCTCATAATCTTGGATGGAAAGTCCGCCTAAATTTTGCCTACAAAAATAATTCTCCCTAACATGCAATTGGACCTTGTGGCTGTCAATGACAAACAAGTGTTATTGCTCTTGTAAAGTCCAACCTCGAAATGATGATGGAAAATTTCATCATGACTCAAACTAAGCAAAACAAGGACTTTAAGAACTAAAACTTGCACATAAATAAAATCCAAGGCAACTAACATCTAATGTATACTAAATAGCCACCCACAATAAAATTTAGAAGACCTAGATCTCCCTAGTTGCACATCAACAAACCCCATCCTTAAAACCTCCTGAAATATTCCTAGGGCAGCATGAACAAAACCCAAAATGACATGTAAATCTTGTTACCCTAAAAAATGGAAAACAAATCGAGAAACCAAAAAGGGAAAGATAGGAACGATAAATAAAAGACTAAAAAAGTCCAGCCAACTAATAAGGTTAAATAGGAAAAGAAAGAAAAACCTTATGTTTTTCTTCCTCCATACAAACCACTCATTACATCTCTTAAATTTTTGCGAAAGCCAAGATAGAGGAGAATTATTTTTAAATGATTATGGAAATATTGAAGAAAAAAACTATGTATCAACATTCCTTTCACGAAATCTTTGTCCCATATGCCATCATATGCAAAAAAAAATATCAAACAAAAGGAATTTGAATGACAATTAGGCAATAGCCTTAACTAAGGAATGTAGTGCAATAATCCAAAAAAAATGCCTCCCAAACAAAATAATTCGGGAAGTTTCTCAATTCCTTGTGACATTGGGAATATGAGTTTTGAGTGTGCCATATGTGATCTTGGGGCTATTGTGAGTCTTATGCCTCTATTGTTGTGCAAAAAATAAATATTGGTGAGTTGAAATCTATAAACATCATCCTGTAGTTGGCAAACTAATCCATCAAAGGATGTCCCGATAAGGATAGGCAAGCAGCTCATACCCACATATTTCATAGTAATGGAGTTGGAAAGGCTCTCAAGTCCTGATTCTTGTAGGGATACAATTACTTGCTACTGCTGGATCCATTATAGATCTTAAGCATGGTAGAGTTACCTTTAATATTGAAAACAAGAAAAATGAATTTTTATTATCTAAACTCATGAATAGTCCCTCACTTTAGGACTCTTTCTGCTAGTTAGATATAATATATCGATGTGTTAAGGAATATCTCTTTGAATCAACTACTTGTGACGAATTGGAAGCATGCTTGATAGGAAGGACGAATCAAGAAGATGAAAACAGAGAAGTTGAGGCATACAACAAAATATTTGATACTACTTAAGGTCAAAGCTTTAAGATTCTAAAAATAAAAGGTTTATCAGAAACACACAAACAAATTTCGAAGGTGAAATCAGATCCTTTACCACCAAATCTCGGGTATAAACCCTCTTATAAAAACTTCACCCCACCTATCATTGAAAACACGAAAGAAAAACGTAAAGAATCTGGAAAAATGGTTGAGTAACTTAAAAGGGTACCCTAAAGTAATTGGTACACTATTGAAGATACAAGTTTGAAGGACTCTCCTATTTGATTAACAGGTTCAAATGGTCAAGCTAATGACCTTAAAGAAGCTCTGTGTGGGAGGTAATCCACCAATTTGTATGATTTAATTTGCTTATGTATTTTTTATATTTTTGTAGGAATAAAGAGAAAGTTCCAAAATAAAGAAAAATTAATGAAAAATACCCCAAACTAGTGTCAATTACAACCAGCTCGTAATGGCCATTACGACAGTAATTCTCCCAGACATTTTTCCAACAAAAAAAAACTTACCCAAATAGTGATGATTATGATTTCTTTATTTTTGACCCAAAAATCTACCACCACCTCCTACCAGATGATATGCGTCAACAAGTGTTGATCAGAAATGGGGTGAATGCATAGAAGCGAAGCAACTAAGCCAAATCCATTTTCCACAACCTCCACCGTAAAGAAATCGTGAGCTTTCTCTCTCTTTTCTTTTACTACTTACATTAAGGATAATGTTTTGTTTAAGTAGGGGGGTTATGTTTTCTGGTTTTTTTATATTTTACTTATGTGTGTTTATTGATTGTGAATAAAATTATCAAATTTCTCTAATTTTGAAATTATGCTAAATTTTGTTAAATTTGAATTTTGGTTATGTGCATTCATAGAAAATGAGATTTCCACCGAAATTGAAGTCTAAGGTTAGAATTGTTTTTGTAGATTTAGCATATGCTCTTATCCTAACATCTAATGTCTTTCGATTAGATTTTACTTCTACTAGAATTTGTCTATAACCTTTATTTCTACCAAAAAAATATACGGATACATTGTTATTACATCTAATTGGAAAAAATTTATATGCAACATGTTAAGAAATATGTTTTGACGTTATGAGAGATATCATGTTTCGGGTTGCCTCTAGTTGCCTTATTGGCGCACATGTTTTAATGGATTGAATTTTGATCCAACAAGGCATGTTTACTATTTGATTTAGAGCGTGTTCTTATTTGGAAAATATTTTAGTCTGAATCCTTTACTGAAGAGATTAGAATACTTATTTATATCAAACTAAGATTTAATTAGATTTGATTTACTCAAGATTCAAATTTGTTTTTTATGAATATTGATCTTTATTGAGCCTTTTGGAAACTAGTCATTTTTGTGCCAAAACCTTATTGGGCTTTTATGTTGGTTGATGTTGCTATTTAAGGAGGTGTTATACTTCATGTGAAGACTCAAACCTTGTATTTTTAAGCTTGTACTTTTATAGTTTTTCTTGAGTCTTTTGTTTTGGGTTTGTAATGCTCTATTACAGGATTATCTTTCTAAGTTAGAAGGCTAAATTAGTGGTTTGTAACTGTGATTTATCACTCCATATATTTATGTAATCATACAAACACTTGGGAGTGTGTTTGAGTGAAAGTGAGAGGGGTCTCAGATTCAAGGGGACCCTGGATCAAAGCTCACAGGTTGTATTAGGAAAAGGGAATTGAACTAGAAGAGCTCAAATGAGATAATATTCTACTATTGACTACTAAGAGTGAATTTCCTTTCATTGGGATGATGCTCTCTAGATGCATGTAACTTTCTGTCGAACTTAGGTAATAATTACTTGTGTTTTTATTTTGCTTGTTTGTTATTTATTTTTTGCCTTCTTATTGTCATACACATTGTTCCAACATTGTGTGTAACATCATGTTACCTATCAAACCAAATTTCATACATGATTGGTGTAGCTAGAATTATAAAATCTAAATTATTTTACTTATTTTCTTATGTGTGTGTTGTTCTTGAGCTGAAAAAAAGAAAAGAATAAAGGTAGTAAAAAGGAACTACACTTACTATGTAGGGTAATCCTTACCCAATTATTCAACCCAAAAAACGTTAGTTGGTCCCAAATGCCTAGAAAAAATATATTAAATAAAGGAAGATCAAGTGGAGTAAGTAGGGTAACCCTCACCGGTTATTCTTCCAAAAAAACTGACCGGTTCCAAAATAAAGAAAGAAAATAGCTCAAAAAAGCAGCACGTTAAATAAAACTCACGTATAACACTGTATAAAATAGCTCAAAAAAGGCATATGTTGCATGGGAGGACAATGAAATTAGTTCTTCATCCGGATCGGATAGCGAGGAATGTGAAAACTTGGCGCTAATGGCTTCTCGTCATTCCAATGATGAAGAAGAGGTTAGTAATGACTTTTCTCTTTTTGATGATGATGCACAAGGTGCAATTAATGAATTGTTAAATGAATACAAAATTCTTTATAAAACTATATCATCTCAAAAGAAACAAATTTCTTCCTTAGAAGAAAAGATTGAAATTTTTGAAAAAGATTTGGAAAATGAAAAACAAAAGATGATTAGTGAAAAGAAGAATTTTGTATGTCTAAATTGTGAGTCTATCTCTTTCCAAATTGTCCAACTTAAAAGAGTCCTTGAAAGGTATGAAAAAGGACAAATTGGTTTGGAAGGGGTTCTTAGCCAAAAAAGGTACTCAAATGACAAAAGTGGACTTGGTTACTCCAAATTTTCTAAACCAAGTTCAAATAAAACTATCTTTGTTAGGCCTAAGGATCAATATCCAAAAGAAAGAGTCAACACACCAAAAGTTGTGCATCAACATCCTAAAAAGAAAAGGTTTACAAAGAAAAAGTCCTATGTTCCTAGATATAAAAGCAATTTTGGACCAACTTGTTTTTATTGTGGTATTATTGGCCATACACCTAATGCTTGCTATGTTAGAAACTTTAGTGTAGCAAAGGGGAATTATGTATGGGTTGAGAAAGCTACTAATTATAAAGGACCCAAAGCAATTTGGGTATCTAACAAAACTTAATTTTGTTTTGTAGGTATGCTTGAAGGCCACATCAGATCTTTGGTATTTGGATAGTGGGTGCTCCAAGCATATGACTGGTGATGTGCACAAATTTTCAGATCTAAACCTTAAGGACAAGGGTTATGTTACTTATGGAGATAACAACAAAGGAAGAATTCTTGGCATAGGCAAAGCAGGTGCACCAAATTTCATATCCATCGAAGATGTGCTATATGTCGAAGGATTAAAGCACAACCTCTTAAGCATAAGCCAACTTTGTGACAAAGGATTCAAAATAAGGTTCACAAAAGATGAATGTTTAATTGAAGACGAAGTCACACAAGAGGTAATGCTTATAGGTAAGCGAATTAATAATATTTTCATGATTTCCGTTGATGATGTTTCTTTGAAGGTTAAGTGTCTTATGGAAAATAACAACGACTCATGGTTATGGCATAAGAGATTTACTCACATTCACATGGAGCACTTAAATAAGTTAGTAAAACATGACCTTGTTATTGGATTGCCAAAGATAAAATCCATCAAAGATAGACTTTGCGATGCTTGTCAAAAGGGGAAGCAAACCAAATCAACTTTCACATCCAAGAATGTGGTGTCCACTTCTAGGCCACTACAATTGTTACATATGGACTTATTTGGTCCATCAAGAACAAGAAGCTTCGGAGGTAACTTATATGCTTTAGTTATTGTTGATGATTATTCTAGATATACTTGGACATTCTTTTTAGTTCAGAAAAGTGATGCATTCAAAGCGTTCAAGAAGTATGCAAAGCAAATTCAAAATGAGAAATCATTAACGAATCAAAAACTAATAAAAATGTCAAAGATCGGGGGTAAGGGGGTTGGTTATGCAATGGGAAGGTTTTAAACACCCAAAACATCCTAGGTACTCCTAGGGAGCCCTTTTCACAATTTTGTATGGTAGGTTGGTATTTGTGAAAATATTTGTGCAAACATGATTGGGGAGATGAGAAAAGAATATACAAGTTACTTACAATTTTGTTGTTTGAGTGGATGAACCCACTGCCTACTTACCATCTTAAAAAAAGATTAGGATCAAAACCTCGTAGTTCGGGGTAAAAACTCAAAACAAGTTGGTGAATTGATTGATCCAAAAGCCTTAAGGTCTTTTGTTATCCAAGGGAGAAAACTTCAACCTAAAACCACAAATCCACCATGTGAGGATAGCTTCAACATGCTAAGGAGTGGTTAACCCTATAATAAGCATGGAAAACTCATTGTCCATCACTAAGGATATAGGTGAGCATTATATCAACCTCAAGGATAACTCAAACCTAATAGCTAATGGTTATGAAAAAGTTTGATAAGAAGTGGCCATTGAAACCATAAAACATTTGAATGAGTTATATTTAACAATGAAAAGTATTTACAAAATATGGTCAAAGTTGACTTAAGATTCAATTCAAATAGGTGTTATGAAAAGAAAGTTTGAGAAAATCAAAAGCATAATGCTTAGGTTTCTAATGTTTGAAAACAAATGTTAATGTTTGCAAAAAAGTTTTGGCTTGGGTTAGAGTGGAGGGAAGAAGAAGAATGGCTAAGTCCTAAACATACAAAGATGAAGGAAAAGAAATAAGACCACAAATGGAGTTCCCTTCTTGAGATCATAGTGATGATCCAAGTAGCTCCCATCCTTTGAAATAATCAAGCAAATAAGCAAATACTCAAGCAATCAATCAATCAAGCAAGCTCTTAGGAATCTTACAATGGCTCTTGTATCTCTCACTTTTGATGCACATGACAATGGTTCTTCAATTTGGCTCAAATGGGATTCCTTAGCACAAGAACACACACATCAAAAAGTTCTATAATGCAAACAAAGAATGGACAAGAGTGAGTTTAGAGATTAGGTCCTTCCAATTCATCTTCAACATTAAGGCCTTTTACTCCATTTTGCATAGGGAATGTCCTAAAGTCTAAGTCCTTTTGTCCATTTTGCATTTGGTTCACATCAATCAACACAAAACACAAGCACAATAGTATATACACAATTATGTGCTCAAGTGAGCAAAAGGCAAATTGCATTAACATAAACATGTGCTCAAATGAGCAAAAAGGGGCAAAAGCAAATGAATAATATGTACAAGATATTAAATTGCATAAAGTAAATTGCAAGAATTAAATGACTTGAAGTAAAAGTTAATGGTCAATGGTTAATGTTAGTGTGCCATAAGGAAATTTAGCGTTATGTTAAGCAATCGTAAGCGGACTAATGTAGTAGTCACACCTATCTAAGGCCAGTCAAAAAAAATATAGGAAACAAACACAAGTTAGAGATCTTGATTAGTGAATCAAGCTCCTACAACTTGCCATGCCAAAAGAAAGTGAGAAATGATCTTGTATTAATTTAGGTTTTCATGCTTAATTAGGAAGCAACCTATCCTTAATGCAAAGCCATTCACTTGATCTATGATCAAAATGAATTAGATTTGAATCAAGGAAGGTTAAACCTCCCATACATCAAGGCTAACCACCAATCTTTAACTCATTGATCAAAAAAAAGAAAAAGATGAAGAAGGAGATGAATAAGAATGAACATTAATGGAAATTCAAATGAAGTAATCAACATACATTGACCAAAGATAGATGGAATCAAGGTCAAACATTAGTAAACAGAAGCAAAACGAAACTTAGAAGTCAAGAAACAAATAAAATATTTTTGGTATTTTTGGAAATTAAAATAATACTTGAATTAACATAAACAATTAAAGGTCAAACTTCAAATCCATTTCAAATCAACTTTGAAAAGTCCAAATGGATCATCCAAAGTTCAACAAGGTCAAACAAAGTTTGACAAAAAAATTCAGCATTTTTAGAAACCAGAAACTATTTTTAATCAATTAAAAATGCATAAAAAATAACCTAATTGAATTAAAATCTCAAATAAATCTCAAATCAATTAATAAATTGATGAGAATATTTTTCATAGATCCATCATCATTCAAAGAGGTTAAGAAAATATTTTTGTATTTTTTGGATATTGAAAACTATTTAAAATGAATTAAAAATAACCAGAAAAGAGAAAATTCATAAAAATATCAAATGATAAATTAAAAAAGATTAAAAATCATTTTTAGAAACTAGAAATTAAAAGAGAAATAATGCCATTGGTCTCATATTTTTTGGAATTAAAATGAGAGAGATATGATTTTTTGAAATAAAATGAGATAAAAGAAATTAAATCAGAAATTAGAAAATACAAAATAATGTGGTGCGTTGGATCCAAGCTCATTAATTGAGCTGACACATCCAATGGCCAAGGCATGCGCGCGCACCAAACACTTTAGTCAATGAGAAGCATCAGGCCATTAAAAAAGTCATAACAATGAAGAGATGAGATTGGATCTGGAGAATGCATCGCACGACTCAGATTTATTCTGGCAAACAGACGGTGGTGTACACCACCGTCTTCTCCGGCGAGCTCATCAGCTCCGGTGAGAATTGCAAACATGGCAAGCTCAACCAAATGGAGCGATCTATACAACAATGGAAAGCTGGGTGATGTACATCACCCCTGTACCATTTATTTTCACTCTAGATCTCCATGGGAAGAGAAATCAGAGGTGGAAAATGATGGTGTTCAACTTGAACTCAATGGATTTCAAAAATTAAAAGCATAGTTCAATTGTCTCTAATGAGAGGACTTCAGCCAAACCAAAAAATGCAAGAAATAAGCTACAACCAAGGCATTTCGAAGAAAAATTTGTGTACCAACCTTGGAAATGTGGATCTGTGAAGCTCAATTCCTCTTAACTATGGATTGCAGTGTGATCTAGAGATGAAGATGAAGCAAGGTCAAGGAATTTTGAGTCTGAAAATCAACCAATGTAGTTGAAATTCAGATCTGAATTTTTGAAAAGAAAGTGAGAATTCCTTTAGGTATGGCTATGGAGGGAGTTGTGCAGCATAACAGGCGCATTCAGTTTATTGAATTATGAAGCCTAGCACTCTTATTTATAGCAATTGGCAAAGGTATACATGAGCAATGCATGTGCATGAATGGAGAGGGCCTCCATGCATGGGCCTGTACAGGCGCATGGAGGGCCCAAATCCCATTGGTTTGGCAAGCCTAACATCAGCAAAGAGGTTTTGGACGTGCAAATGAGATGTATTTGGCTTATGCAATGAATTTTCAAGTAGTTTCCAAAAATGCACCAAAATGTTCTCCCCTTCGAAAATGCCCTTTCCAAAAATAAAACATGGCCTTATAGGTAATGGTTGGAAAGATCTTGACATGAGGATCAATTGTTATGTTGAGCAAAACTTCATTTGGAATTGGTAAATTAGTGAAAATTGGCCATAAAGTTCAAGGTGCAAAAATGTGTGTATGTGAAAATTTCCAAAATGGACCAACTTCAAGCCCTTCTGTTTCAATGATGAAAGCTCCAAATGACAAAACCTTCAACATCAAAGTTGTATATCTTTTCAAGAAAATAAATTTGGACTCAAATTTTGCATCATTTGGATTTTTGATGAGAAAGTTGTGGGCACTTGAAGGTGGACGTTTTCACATTTCAATGCTTTTGGTCCAAAGTGACCTATAATGTTTTGCATTATCACATGTATTTATTTTAGGATCATGAAATTTTTTCTACATAACAAATTAAGTAGACATCTTAAACTTTCCAATGCCCTTGATCCCACCTAAAAATCATAAAAAGTGAATGAGTTATGTCCATGGGAAGGTGACCAAAAATTAGGGTTTCAGTCAAAATGACCTATAATGTTTTGAAATGGATGATGACCTTACAAGCTTCAAATCAATTTTTGATGAACATGAAAGTTGTTCATATGGTCCTTAATAACACTTTTCTCTTAGGGTCATCTCCATTTGACAAACACATTAAAAGTTAGGTCTCAGTGTACTTCAAAATAGTCAAATGAATTGACTGATCAACTTCTCAAGTCCATGCCTCAAATCTTGATGAATTGATGATTGAGGTCACTCAAATAAGATCAAATATGCATGAAATGATGAATGGAATAACTTTCCTTGATTGTATTTGATCATGGGTTGAGATTGCTTCATGAGCAAGGCACAATTGATGAACATATGAATTAGGGTTTCCTTGGGAAACAAGCCTCAAGCCCTTTGGTTTGCTTTGATCAAAAGTGATAAATTGAGGTACTTGGGAGGCATATATGATGAATTAGAGCTTTGGGAACCATTGTCATGCTTGCTTTCATCTTCACCTGGCCATATCAATGAGCATAGGGTCTCTTAGGAGCCTTGGATCTTATGATTGCTCAAGCTACAAAACAAGAGATGTTAGTGACATATTTTTGTGCTTTTGGTTAGTAGACAAAAGAAGAAAAGCAATAATATATAATTCAAGCATACTTGGTGGTCTCAAACCTACCCACAAAGGTTCTCACCCAAAGGTTAGGGGCCAAGATGCTATGATCCTTGAGGCAAGATGCAAATGCAATATTATGATGCCATGAGGGATCTTAGGGTCAAAATTGGGGTCTTACAGATGCCCCTATTTAAGGTCATTCTAGTCGGAGAAGTGAAGGTTAAAATCTTCGTCTTGACGAGGTAGGATGGGCTTAAATAATAACAGAGAGACGAATTTTGGTCCCTAAGAGACCTCATGACGCAAATGTATGTATGCCAAGAGGTAATACTTTGTGGAGATATATGTCCACAAAAGAAAAGAAATCAGGAGAAATTGAAAGTCCATATGAGTAATACACTCATAAATGGGACAAAGACTCTTGGGAGTAAAGGGGAATAAAATGTGTGAGCAGGTCACGATTTATAACTCACTGAGATACGAATAGATTCCATGAAAATAAATCAATGGAAAGACTCGAGCTGACGCAAAGATGCATGTATTAGGGAATATGCCAATATGATGAAATTATCCACAAAGGATACTTCGGATAAAAATCCGGACTCGGGCTGGGAAAATCCACCAAGGGACTCCGATGGGGAGTGTCCAAAGAGGACTCGGCTGAGGAAACAACAAAATGAGATATTTACCAGTTACTGGGTAATAAGCTCAAAGAGACATGTGATCAAAACACCGGTATAAGGGCGAGAGAACAACATGCTCGGGGAGAATGAATATCTAAGACCGGTATAAGGGTGAGAGATATCGATTATCCAAAACATCTGAGGAAGGCCTAAAAAGGTATATTTCAACTCAGGAAAATCTGACTCCACAGGGGGCCAAAGTCATAATAGGGAGCAGAAGGGAAGGAACACCAGGGATACCGGTTACTGGGCATATAATAGGTGACCAACCAGGCGTGAATTGGGGAATATTTCTAAAACACTCGTCATCCGAAGGGAGGGCTGAAACATCAGACTCGATTACAGGATGGACATTCGATTCCATAAGGAAAAACGAATCTTACTCGACTGGGGAAGAAAAAGACTTCAACCGAAGAGCGCATGAGATATATTATCTATTACCGTCAGAACGTAGATAACATACTCGCATGGAAGATTATCCACAACCGGTTACTGGGTTAATAAAGGATAAATCGACCGAAAAGGAAGGACATCGGGATACCAAATACTGGGTATAAAGTGATGACCAATCGAAGGGGAGAAACGATCGTTACCAACAAAAGGGGTAAATGAAAGATGACTCGCCGGGGATACATGGCTTTATCAGAGCAATTACCCAAGAGATATATCACCGGTTACGGGGAGATATACTCAAAAGTTGCAGGAGTATCAATACCGAATATTGGATAAAGATAACCGCCAAGGAGGGGATTACATCTACCGGCTACTGGGTAGAAAACCACAGAAGAGAGTAACCGTCATCGGTTAGGATGAACAAAAAGGGTTAACTCTACAAGGGGATAAAATAGGGTTTACAGCTACCGGTATGAGGGTAGCAAACCACAAAGATAGGACTTACGACTACTGGTTACTGGGTAAAAGGCCACAGATTCCGCCGGGGAAAAGATGGACAATTAATGGTTATTGGTAATCATTCATCTGAACTGCGGGAAAATGCAGGGGAGATAACAAGAGGAGTCGATCTAGGAACGAGCTAGAGAGACACAATGAAACAAAACTCAACCCTATAAGGATATAACTCAGGGGAGAAATTCCATTCCAGTACATGTTTTTGGGAGGAAACTGAAATAACAATCATCCACGAGGATATAACTCAGCGGGGAATATGGAAGAAAGGGTAGACACTTTCTGCCTATGGGGCCGACTCTATATGGAGAGATCAGACACAAACATCTGCTTGGGGGGGAATATCTATCACCAAATAGCATGAGACATCAAGCAAAGATGTATGGCAAAGAATGCAACATGAATATTTGAATGTCAAACTTATGCATGTATATGCGTGGTTTATGTATGATTGATGCTAACAAACAGACATATCTAACACAACCAGGTCCAGGAATCAATGGACAAACATCTGGTACTATATCTCAAAAGAGAAAGCCAGGCCCACTAGGGAGACTCCCAATTTGATCGGGGCGACAGATACCAGGAAACAATGATCTCAAACTAAGGATCTTCCACAGTACACGGAGATAAGGATAAAATCAGTCAGAGAAGAAATCTACTGGGGATCTTATCAGGAAATGATATAGAATTCTGTGGGGAATAACCACCAAACAGAAGCACAACAACAACCACTTCTAAACACGGCAGGAAATATCTCTGCTAAGGAGAGGGAGAACCAGTCACTCTACTGGGGAAAGCATCAACACATCTTCCTCAGAAGTCCCAATGCCAATCCGAAATCAGGCAAGGTCTTGGCTGGGAAACTGAACATGGATACGATCCGCCGTAGAAACAACGCTACTGGGGAAATTATCAAGGAGAGAGATGAGACTCTGTGGCGAATAACCACCAAATCAAAAGTTCCACAACCAACAAATTTCCTCGCACTGCTAGAGAAACCAACTTTGCCGAGGAGAGAAGAAACACCACTCCTCTGGGGATAGAAAATAAACAAGCTCTTCACCTGCTCTGCTCAGGAGGAATCAACAAACAGGTTCTGATCAGATAAATCCGCTGGGGAAACACTGCTGATGACTGAAACGGGAACGCCCTGCAGGCAATCAATTGGAGATAACCTGCTGGTGACCGTATTGGGGAGTTAAACGGGATCAATCCTGCTGAGGATGAACAAAGCCAAACCTGCTGGAGATTAATGTAGGTGAATCCACGGGGGGGGGGGGGGGGGGGGGGTAAGCTACAAACCAAATTTGTTGAGCATTCCACTCATGCTAGGGATTTCCTGCTCATCTGCGGGAGAACCAATCTGAATGAGGGAACACCAACTTCCTCAAAAGATAGCATGTCAACTTATCAATCTATAAGGGATTTTAGGTCAATCCACACAAGGGATGACAACCATATGATTGACAACACAAATGCTAAGTCCAACCTTAAGTGGGGAACTAGGAAAAACTGAGACCAAACTCCAGACTTTCTGGGGATCTGGTGGGGTATAACATTCTTTTGTGCTCGCGGAGGAGACAACCTGAAAGATAATGAAGAGGATACAAGTATGCCAGGAATATGAACAAATGTCTTACCCTTTTGGAGATCGTACTGTCCTTGGGAGAGCACTGAAAACGTCCCAAGTATCCTCTTGTCATTGTGAATGTTCACTTTGTTTAAAAACAATTTATGAAAAAAAAATATTTTTTTAAAACAATGATATTTATCAATTAAAACATGCAAATGTTTGTTGAACAGAAACAAATAAGAGTGCAAGGAATTGTATAAAGGCTCAAATCTATTTGATAGAATGGTAGTCTGCAAATGGCAAGACTCCATGAATCTTTACAAATTTGAAATTAGGGATATATATTGGAAAAGGGCTACATTGAACATAATGACCATTTCTCCACCAACTCTAAATCCAATGTATTTGAAGCTTCAGTTGACGATCACTAAGCAAAATTCTTTGATAGAAGACAACTGTAGATCAAAGTCTCGTCAGGATGCAGTTACTCGTCGAATCCCTAATTTTTTCCTAGATTTCCCCAGGGTGAGGTACTCAATCTAGCGGGATACATATATATTTTTTATGTCTCTAACTTTTTCCCAGATCGCCCTTTCAGGTTTTCAATCCACCGAGACGCTCATTTTTGCCTAAGCCGCCCTTTCAGGTTTTCAACTTAGCGAGCTATTCTGTTTTTTATTTTAGGCGAAGTATTTTTTGACTGCATCTGAATTCACAGGACGAGTGAAGTCCTCCTCATCCATAGTTGTAAGTATCAAAGCACCGCCTGAAAAGGCTCTTTTAACAACATATGGACCTTCATAGTTTGGAGTCCACTTGCCCCTGGAATCGGGCGCGAAAGACAAGACTTTCTTGAGCACAAGGTCACCTTCTCGGAACATACGAGGCTTGACCTTCTTATCAAAGGCCTTCTTCATCCTTTGTTGATATAACTGACCATGGCACATGGCAGTCAATCTTTTCTCTTCAATTAAATTCAGTTGGTCATAACGACTCTGAACCCATTCAGCTTCAGTCGACTTGGCTTCCATCAAGACTCTCATTGATGGGATCTCCACCTCTACTGGGAGCACAACCTCCATGCCATAAACAAGGGAGAAAGGGGTTGCCCCTGTTGAAGTGCGGACGGATGTACGATATCCATGCAAAGCAAATGGCAGTATCTCATGCCAATCTTTGTACGTAACAACCATCTTCTGGATAATATTCTTGATATTCTTGTTAGCAGCTTCAACAGCCCCATTCATCTTGGGTCTATAAGGAGAAGAATGATGATGTGCAATCTTGAACTCACTACAAAGCTCTTTCATCATCTTGTTGTTCAAGTTAGATCTATTATCAGTAATGATCTTATCTGGCACACCATAACGGCATATGAGTTGATTCTTGATAAACTTCACAACCACCTGCCTGGTCACGTTTGCATATGATGCCGCTTCAACCCACTTAGTGAAGTAATCAATTGCTACGAGAATAAATCTGTGACCGTTGGGCGCTTTCAGCTCTATCATGCCAATCATGTCAATTCCCCACATGGAGAAAGGCCATGGTGATGAAATCACATTCAGAAGTGTTAGGGGAATATGAATTTTATCTGCATAAATCTGACACTTATGGCATTTCTTCACATACTTGCAGCAGTCAGACTCCTTTGTCAGCCAATAATAGTTTGCTCTCAACATCTTCTTAGCCATGGCATGCCCATTGGAATGAGTACCAAATTAACCCTAATGGACTTCAGTCGTCAACAGGTTTGCTTCGTGTCTATCCACGCATTTGAGCAGAACCATGTCAAAATTTCTCTTATAAAGCACTTCGCCATTGAGATAGAAACTACCAGATAATCTCCTCAAAGTTTTCTTATCTTTAACATTTGCCCCAGGCGGGTAAACCTGACTCTGAAGAAAACATTTGATGTCATAATACCATGGCTTGTCATCTTTCACTTCTTCTACCACAAATACATGAGCTGGTCTATCCAAGCGCATCACAGTAATATTGGAAACCTTATTCCAGATTCTCAACACAATCATAGAAGCAAGCGTAGCAAGTGCATCTGCCATCTGATTCTCATCTCGAGGAATATGATGGAAGTCAACCTCAGTAAAGAATGTTGAAATCCTCATCTCATAATCTCTGTATGGGATGAGGCCGGGTTGATTCGTTTCCCATTCACCCTTAATCTGATTAACAACGAGGGCCGAATCACCATAAACATCAAGATGCTTGATCCTGAGATCAATACACTCTTCCAAACCCATAATACAGGCCTCATACTCCGCCATATTATTCGTGCATTTGAAAGTTAGCCTTGCTGTAAAAGGAAAATGTGTGCCCTGAGGAGTAATAATCACTACCCCAATACCATTCCCATATTGATTCACAGCTCCATCAAATACCATGCTCCATCGGGAACCAGGCTCTGGCCCTTCATCAAGCGAAGGCTCATCGCAATCTTTCATTTTCAAATACGGGATCTCCTCATCAGGGAAGTCATACTGAACAGACTGATAATCCTCAATTGGTTGATGTGCCAAATGATCAGCCAAGATACTACCTTTAATGGCTTTCTGAGCTCGATACTCAATATCATACTCAGACAACAGCATCTGCCAACGGGCAATCCTCCCAGTTAAAGCACGCTTCTAAAAAATATACTTGATTGGATCCATTTTGGATATCAACCAAGTCGTATGATTTAACATATACTGGCGTAAGCGCTTAGCAACCCAAGCCAAAGCACAACATGTTTTCTCAAGCATTGAGTATCGAGACTCACAATCAGTGAACTTCTTACTCAGGTAGTAGATGGCATATTCTTTCTTCCCTTATTCATCTTGCTGACCAAGGACACAACCCATAGAGTTTTCAAGAACGGTCAGATACATAATCAAGGGTCTCCCTTCCACAGGCGGAGACAGAATCGGAGGCTCAGACAAATACTCTTTAATACTGTCAAAGGCTTTTTGGTAATCCTCGGTCCAATCATGACACTGATCTTTCCGGAGGAGCTTGAATATTGGCGCACATGTGGCAGTCATGTGGGATATAAATCTGGAAATATAATTCAAGCGGCCAAGAAAACCTCGGACTTGCTTCTCAGTTTTGGGCGCAGGCATCTCTTGTATTGCTTTGACCTTGGCAGGATCAACCTCAATACCTCTTTCGCTGACTATAAAGCCTAATAACTTGCCGGAACGGACTCCGAATGTACACTTGTTTGGATTCAGACGAAGATTATACTTCCTCAAACGCTGAAAAAGCTTCAACAAGTGCTCAACATGTTCAACTTCCGTTCTCGACTTTGCAATCATATCATCAACATATACTTCGATCTCCTTGTGCATTATATCATGAAACAAGGTAGTCATAGCACGTTGATACGTGGCTCCGGCGTTCTTCAAACCGAAGGGCATCACTCGATAACAAAATGTTCCCCAATGTGTGATGAATGTTGTCTTCTCCATATCCTCGGGTGCCATTTTGATCTGATTATATCCGGAAAATCCGTCCATTAATGAGAAGACATTGAATTTACCTCTATTGTCTACCAACATATCCATATGTGGTAGAGGGAAATCATCTTTCGGACTAGCTTTATTCAAGTCTCTGTAGTCCACACACATACGGACTTTTCCATCTTTCTTAGGCATAGGCACAATATTGGCCACCCATTGAGGATATGTAGAAGTCACCAGAAACCCTGCATCAATTTGCTTCTGAACTTCCTCTTTGATCTTTATTGCCATATCAGGATGAGTTCTTCTGAGCTTCTGCTTTACAAGCACGCACTCACGCTTTAAAGGCAGGAAATATTGCACGATATCAGTATCCAGACCAGGCATGTCTTCATATGACCAGGCAAAGACGTCGACGTATTCTCGTAGCAACTCAATCAACCCCTTCTTTACAGATTCTTCTAGGAGTGCCCCAACCTTCACCTCTCGAACACAATCCTCAGACCCCAAGTTGACTGTTTCCAGATTCTCAAGATGTGGCTGAATAATCTTCTCTTCATGCTCAAGTAGACGGGTAATCTCGTCATGAATCTCTTCAACATCATCTTCTTCGACTTCAAATACAGGGAACTCAAAGTTGGGAGATGGTGTTGGATCATTATGTTCAATGGGTTTGATCAACCTGCATAATGATTTTGGATATAAAGAGATTTTAGAATTCAAGCAAGGCAAATTATTATGCAGATGAAAATATTGATTTCATTCTATTTTTAGGGTTTTATGTGATCACCAATTTCATGCAAAAAGCAAAAAGTGAAAATAATTGATAAAAACAAACATTTAACTTGAATTTATTGAATGAAATATCATTGTATTTATGAGCCAACAATGTCATCACTCCTCCTTTTGGCATGGAAGGAGGGTTTTTAAACAAACAGTGAACATTATGTTGACTTATGGACAACTGTTGGAACATCAATAGCGACCCAGTTATTGCAGACCCCTCCAGGGATGATAAAGTTGCCAGAATCCTCCTCTGCATCCTCTTCCACAATAGCAGCAGCTTCTTCGTCTTGGACGGTGTGGATGGACCCACCACTCTGGAACAACCCATGCTTGTTGAAGGTGCCCAAAGAGTACCCTATGCCATCCTGGGAGTTATTGTCTTCCATCTTGATCATTTGTCCTAAACCAGTAGTTGTGCCATGCTCAATGGCCAACTTAGCATCATTGTAGGACGCAAATGAAGAAGTTCCTTTCTTAGAAGGTTCAGCAATAGACAAAGCTTGGAACGGTGTTCCAACTTCATCCTCAACATCTATATAAGAAAAGGAAGACAGATGGCTAACCAAGAGAGCCTTCTCTCCCCCTACCACCACCAGCTTTTTCTTCTTAACAAACTTCAATTTCTGGTGTAGGGTGGATGTCACGGTGCCTGCCTCGTGAATCCATGGTCTGCCCAACAGAGAGCTCTATGATGGGTGGATATCCATGACTTGAAAAGTGATCTGGAAATCACTTGGTCCAATCTTGACTGGGAGTTCGACCTCACCAATCACAGTCTTGCGGGATCCATCAAAAGCTTTTACCACCACTCCACTCTGCCTCATGGGAGGCCCCTGGTATGACAATCTAGCCAGAATGGATTTTGGCAACATATTCAGTGATGATCCAGTGTCTACCAGCATATTAGATATGGCATCATCCTTGCAGCTCATAGATATGTGAAGTGCCAAATTATGGTCTCTTCCCTCCTTGGGGAGATCAGCATCACAAAAACTTAGATTGTTACAAGCGGTAATGTTTGCAACAATACTATCGAACTGTTATATTGTGATGTCATGGTCTACATACGCCACGTCCAACACCTTTTGCAGAGCCTTATGGTGTGGTTCTGAATTCATTAGCAAAGATAGCACAGAGATCTTTAATGGCGTTTGTAGAAGCTGATCTATAACGTTGTACTCACTCCTTTTGATGAGCCTTAGCATCTCATCACAATCCTCTCTAATCGTTCCATTCTGGCCAGCAGGGACATGAGTTTTTACAGCGGTGGCAAGTTTATTAGCAACAAGTGCTGGATTCGGAGCAATAGTGGAATTTCCAACCGGACGAATAGCAAAATCAGCAACATCAGCCCGTCTGGTGTCAGCCTGGGGTTTCGGCGGAGCCGAGAAAACGCGACCACTACGGGTCAGGCCGTTGACATCGGCGATATTAACAACAGAGGTAAAGGGCAGGGGTACCTCCTTCCCCTCTTCCAATGCCACAGCATTGTAACGACAGGGGACAGCCTTATTAGAAGAATATGGCACAGGGCCAGCTGGTTTGATTATAAGAGAGGGAGAAGCCTTCTGTTTCCTGCCATTGTATCGGATGACGACAGGCTCTGGGATCCTGAATACTGGTGACATCACATTAACTTCATCATCTCCATCGTGATTCTGAAGTACTTCAATTACACCTTCATCCAGCATTTCTTGGATGTCTTTTCGGACTTGACGACATCCCCTCTGATTGACAGTGCAAACACAACATTTATCATGGTCATGCTCATAATGACTGTACTCACACAATAGTCTGTGCATCTCGACCAGAGATTGTCGGATATGGCTGACATATCGGACCTTATATTTACCAGGGCAGCCCTGGACCATGTTGGCAGCAGATTTCCCATGCTCAGGCAATGGGTTCTTCTTGACGTTAGGACCTACGTCCTCGAAACACAAGATACCGCTTCTCACAAGGTCTTAAACCTTGGTCTTCAGCGGGTAGCAGTTCTCCATATCATGTTCGGGAGCACCAGAATGATAAACACAATGTAGCTCGCCTATACCACCACTGAGGGTTGGTAGGTATAGCTGATGGGTCACATGGAGTGATCAGTTTCCTCTTTATCAAAGAGGGATAAAGATCGACATAGGTCATGGGAATAGGATAAAAAGTGACCCTTTTCCTCTCATAGTTTATACTGGTCTGATTATTGTTTCGAGGCTGGTAGGCCTGCTGTTGAGGACGGTGTTGTTGTTGTTGATATTGTTGATGTTGCTGTTGTTGGTTATTATTATTGTGCTGGTAGTGTTGGTTTTCTCTGAAAACAGGTGCTACGTGAGCCACCTGATGCTGATTACCGGCGGGACGCACGGTCTTCCTCCTTACAGAGGGTCTTCTGGGTTTGACATGGGAGGTCACAACATGTGCCTCACCATCTTTCTTCTTTCCAAACGCCCCATATCTTTTGGCAGAAGAGCCTTCTTATCTAGTCAGGCGCCCTCCCCTGACTCCTTCCTCCAGACGCATCCCCATATTCACCATCTCGGTGAAGTCAGAAGGAGCGCTGGCAATCATCCACTCATAATAAAATGAGCACAAGGTCTTCAGGAAGATCTTGGTCATCTCTTTTTCTTCCAGCGGAGGCACAATCTGTGCGGCTAGTTCTCGCCACCTCTAGGCGTACTCCTTGAAAGTTTCCTTGTCCTTATAGGACATGGCTCTCAATTGATCCCTATCGGGAGCCATATCCACATTATATTTGTACTGCTTGACGAAAGCTTCGCCAAGGTCATTGAAGGATCGGATGTTCGCACTGTCGAAACCCATGTACCATTTCAAGGCGGCACCGAACAAGTTGTCCTGGAAATAATGAATGAGGAGCTGATCATTGTCGGTCTGAGTCGACATTTTCCTCGCATACATAACCAAGTGGCTGAGAGGGCAAGTATTTCCCTTGTACTTTTCAAAGTCAGGTACTTTTAACTTTACGGGGATCTTGACATTAGGAACTAGGCAGAGTTCAGCAGCAGACTTGCCAAAGAGGTCCTTCCCTCTGAGAGTTTTGAGTTCCTTGCGGAGCTCAAGAAACTGATCATTCATAGCATCCATCTTTTCATACACGTTTGGGCCCTCAGATGGCTCAGAGTGATAAATGGTGTCGTCTACTCTTGGCATAGTATGCACGACAAGAGGTGGAACGGCGAGGACCGATCTAGATGCCGGCAGAGAAGCAAACATGGGGACGAGACCCTCAGGAACAAAATTTGCGGGCATCCTCCAGGGAAACCCGGTTGGCATAGCAGTTGGCGCAAAGTGGGCGCTGGCAACAGGCACTGTCGAAGAGGCAATCTCAGAGATGACTGTCCTCTGGGGAGGAGTTGAAGGCGTTGGAGATGACTGGCTTTGGGCGGCCAAGAAAGACTCCATGAGGGCAGTCAATCTTGCCACTTCCACCTTGAGTTCTCTGCTCTCTTGCTCTAAGTGATCCATCAGTCTTGAAGAGTTGGCTCTGGTGTAGTACCGGTGAGTCAGCTTGTCTTCAAAATAAATGAAGAACACAGAGTTAGACCATTGAACAAGAAGTCTAGAGCAAAACCTGCTTATGCACATGATGCATGCAATGCTTGTGCATATGATTTATTTTATTTATCAGCGGAACTTTAGAGTCTTATTTGCAAAATATTGAAAGTATTAATTATTTAGACATATATGGAAACATCATATCAATAATATTTGGAAAATTTTTACACCAAAGAAGTACAGTCTTGGTAACCAAATAATGCAATACAAGAGAGAAGGAAAATGAACATCCTATGGAACCCTAGAAACAATCGTCTAAAGCCCTCGAGACCGGAAGATAAGTTGCACGAAGCCTCTTCACCTCTCGCTCATAGGCTGCCTCTATATTTGCCTTCTCTTTGGTGAGTCGATCGTACTTCCTCTTCCAAAACTTGGAAGACTGAGGAAGAAGAGAAATCACCATATCATCAGGCTCATCGATAACCTGATGCTCAAGAAACTCTATCAATGCATCTTTATCTCTAAGCTGCTGAAGTAGCTCCTCTCGCTCACGGATCCAAGCACGCGAGTGGTCTTCGTCTCTCAACTCCTCTACTCCTTGGTCAGGGAGGGTTGACGGCCCAGCCACAACCAAAGGTGTAGGTCTCGGATACTCGTAAGGCATAAGGTACTCGGAAGCTCTCCTCCTCACCCACAAGGTATAGGGTTCCAAAGCAATACAGTTCTTCGGACCAAGCTCTTTCCTTCCCTTCCTATGTATCTTGCGCCAAGCGCGGATCATCCTTCCCTTCAAGCCTTGGGGATCTTTACCCTCTTGAAAGAACACACCCTCTAACAGAATGTTATTAGGTTTATCCTTTAAGGGGAACCCAAGCTGACGACGTGCTAAAACGGGGTTATAGTTAATCTCACCACATGTACCAAGAAGAGGCACATTAGAGAATTCACCACAAGAGTCGATAATCTGCACACCACCATATACGCGGTTGTACCAAAAGATATCGTCATTAGTGAGAGACATGAGTCTCGTGGACCACTGTAGACATCCTTTATTCTCCTTGAAGGTGACCGTCTGTGGCAAGTGCGAAATAAACCACTTGTACAACAGAGTCAAACAACACACAATGGTGCCACCACCCTTTACATTCCTCATATGCAAAGAAAAATAAGTGTCACCCAACAGAGTAGGAACGAGATTAAGAGTAGAGAAAATCCTAATAGCGTTCACATCCACAAACTTGTCGATGTTGGGGAATAACACTAGCCCATAGATGAGAAGTAAAAAAATGGCCTCAAACGCATCCTCACTCATGGCCTTCCCATACAAAGTAGCTTAAGCAATGAGGAACTCAGAAGGGAGACCTTGAATTCCACCTTTGGTAGTCATATGAGCACCAACCAGAGATTCATCTATATGCAACAAATCAGCAATCTCTTGAGAAGTAGGGACCCTCTCTAAGCCACTGAACGACAACTGTTCTAGAATAGGTATACCCACAAGATAGGCATACTCCTCAAGCGTAGGCAAAAGCTGGAAATCCGGAAATGTGAAGCAACGGTACAAGGGATCATAGAACTGCACCAATACACTCATCAGACCTTCATCCACCTGAGTAGCCAGAATAGATAGAAGCTTCCCATGATGAGCCTTGAACTCCAAGGGATCTAATACATAGGATGTCAAATTCCTTAGCTCTTTCAAGTCGGGTTGTCTAAAACCGTACTTCTTTGTGTTCCTTCTTTGCCTATCCATGTCTGAAAATTTGCAAATAGACCTCTTAAGTTCCTTGAAATTTTTCTCATTGTTAATGATATGGATGCAAATGGGTGCATGAATGCATGGATGCAACAATCACACTCAAGGATCAAGCAAAGCACACCACACAAAGGTCATGGGATGGATCAAGTCATCCTTAATATGAATCATCCATTTTGGTGGATTATGGTTTACACCTTATCAACACCCAAGTTCCATTGATATTAAGGATATACAAGAACGGATCAACCATGAATCAAGGGTTTGTTGCAAGTCACGAGCATGGAGTCTTGGTTAAGAACCACCCAAAGGGAGTGTACTAGGGTTTAAACCTGCCAATCATGTTCTACAAGAGGTTCCCATAGATATCATTCCATCTTTCGGATATTATCGGATAAACGACTACTCGTATTCCAAAAATATTCTCAAGAGAGACTCTTATGAGTGTAGTATCGCGTAACAATCGTATCAAATCTTACACTTGAACGACCTTCGCACTACGTCCTAAAAATAGGCCAAGATGGGCTTGGAAAACTAAGGTCCTTGGCTTCTAAGGTCTATATTGGAAAGAGTAATGCCTAACCACGACTACTCGTGTGACATTATTGATCCCAACATAACCTCCACCAAGTGAATGGGCTTGCAAGTCAACTTGCTAAGGAATAACTCCGCACAAGTCAACAAGACTATGCCATTCTCCTATCCTAAGTGCACTCGAGTTCGGGTGGAGAACTCATCTCACAAGAGACCACCAAGCACACAAGCAATTAATATATCAAGCAATTCATACATTACATACAATACAGTAATCCCAAATTGCACAAAAATATGTCACAAAATAATATACACAATACAATATAACAAATGTGAAAAGTAGGCAAAACACACTAGACTAATGTCCCCAACATAGTCGCCACTTTTCTGTAGCGGAGTATTCGTTACCTGTAGATTTATTGACTAAATCAAAAGTAAATCATACAAATCGAGTCGCCACCTGTAGTGGTGTATTCGTCGCTATATGATCTATTGATTAAACCATAAGCAAAGCATACAATGAATCGAGTCGCCACCGCACTTTTATTTATCCTAAGGACTGGCTAAAAAGCGAACAAAAGCCTAAGAAGTTTTACACGTAGAAAACTAATGAAAAAGATCAGAGAATCTGGGTAAGGGGTAAATTACGCAATGGGAAGGTGTTAGGCACCCATCACGTCCTAGGTACTCCTAGGGAGCCCTTTTCACACTTGTTGTATAAAAAATGTTTATTTGTTTTGACATATTGTGCAAACATGAATGGGATGATGAGAAAAGAATGTACAAGTTAGTTATTTTTGTTTTCGAACGGATGAACCCGTTGCCTACGTACCTTCCATCAAAGGTAAGGATCAAAACGCCGTAGTTCGGCTAAAAGATTTCCAAAAATTATTGAGTTCAATTTTAAAACACAAGAGCACTAAGGCTTTTCATTACCAATGGGAGAAAACTCAACCAACATCAACAATCCACCATGCGAGGACGGCTTCAACATACTAGTGAGGGGTTAACCCTATAATAAGTATGGAAGACTTACAATCAACTCACTAAGGATAAGGTAAGAATTACATCAACCACTATGGTAATTAAGACCTACGGCTAATGCATGAAAACATATTAACAATGGACAAAGCCAAAACAATTGAATGGGTGAAGTTAATTGATTATGATTATTCATAAAGTATGGTCAAGGTATGATTAAGATTGATTCAAAGAAGTGTTATGAAAAGGAGTTTGAAAAGTCAAGGACTTAAGGTCCAAGTTTCTAATTTGAAAAGAGGTGAGAATGTTTGCACAACAAGTCAAAGTTTTTGAAAACAAAGTGTGAAAAAGTTTAGGACAAAGAGGGTATGGATGATGGAATGTAAAACTTCTTATAAAGGTTCACCTCTTGAAATCATATAGAAGATGATTCAAGTGTGTCCTTAGGAATGAGGCACCAAACAAATAAAAATGAAGCAAGGTGATACCGGATGCCATCAATGGTCTTATACCAATCTCACAAACAAAAAGCGGATATCGGATACCAATAAATGGGTTTACACCAATCTCCTAAAACATAACAATGATATCGGATGCCATCAATGGTCTTATACCAATCTCACAAACAAAAAGCGGATATCGGATACCAATAAATGGGTTTACACCAATCTCCTAAAACATAACAATGATATCGGATGCCATCAATGGTCTTATACCAATCTCACAAAGCAAAAGCGGATATCGGATACCAATAAATGGGTTTACACCGACCTCCTAAGGTAAAACAAAACTTGGATGTCGGATGCCAATCTATCTGGACTTAAACCAACCTCCAAAGTATGGTCATAGGAATACAAAATGCCACATCACAGGGACTTACAATTGCATCCTCTCACACAACAAACAAGAGCAAAGAAGATATGAGTGACCAATGAGGTCTTACACTCTATCCTTCCATATCATGGGAACAAAAGCCAATCAACATGGACTTACAATTGTCCTCAATGGGCAAACAAACATAGATCACAAGGATATGCAATAATGATCATACAAGAATTAACAATCAATGATGAATGCACCATGGCAAGTAAGCAATCATGTTCAAATGAATCAAATAATCAATCAAACAAGTTCAAGTAGCACACTCTATAACCAAACAATTAGGCTCAATCAAAGGGTTGGACTTAAAAGTCCACTGGAATAGGGTAGATGGCGCTCTTAATCTTGACATTGAGAGCCAAGGTGAAGCAGATGAAAGGATATGAGGGGTGTGCCTCATCACTCTTATCCCTGGTCAGGGAGAGCATTGAATATCAGAAGGTGGGGGAGTTCAGAAAGATGGAACTCTCTCCCCAAAGTTAGACTCGATTGATCTTGGGTTTTACTCAACATGCATCAAACACAAGTAGTGTGAGCAATGTGAGTGACTCACAGAATAGTAGGAGATAGGCTGCATATCTCTCTTCTACCAATTGCCTCATATGAGGTCTTTACCTGCTTGGGGACAAATTTAAACAATCACAAACATTGCCTCTTAAGGAGGACTTCAGACAGTTGCCTGGCTAAATAACAAGCCAGGTCTTCTAGACTACATGGAGACAAGAGAGTCTACCTCAATGCAAATTCTAAACAAGCAAAGCAATGCAAGTTCTCAAAAGAACTGAGCAACTAAGGGTACCTGAAATCAATCAAATATAATCAGCATCCCAACATAAACTCAAAACAACAATATAAGAACCAACAACAATGTACAATCAAACAATGCAATGTGCATAGCACAAAGCTCAAGTGAACCAAGCACCCTACAAGACAAAACAAGTTAGTTTATAATATCAAATGAAACAATCAACTTGCATTAATTCCTTTAAAAGCACTTTGCTTCTTAACCTGAAAAGTCAAAGTCAAACTCAAACATGAGTAACAAGACCACTAGGACAAGCCTAGGGTCAAAAGGAGGGAAAAAAATTAAAACAGCAAGTGAAACATGATCATAACCAAGATTTATCAATTAAAAAGAGAACCTAATTGGCCTCACATCAAAACTATGCACTAATTTCATTTTATGCACAATTTAACTCAAAGTAAGCAAATGTGAATCATAAATGAGCAAACAGAATGATTTCAATCAAACAAATGTCAAAACAGCTCAATAAATTCCACAAATAATCTATCCTAAACAGGACACATTCAATGAGCTACATATCAAATTTCATGCCATTTGGACTAGTGGAAGTAGGGGAATTAAATTCACCAAATCATGGTATGCACAAATCAACCTAAAATAGGTCACAAAGCAAATGTCAACTTCAACCAATTGTAAAGCAGTGAGATCAAATTAGAAATGAATGGGACCAAAGCCAAATTGAAGCTAAACATGTTAAGAAACACTCCACCAAATTTCACATTCATATGGTAAGGGATTAGGATTTTACAAGTCATGGAAGTTTGCTACTCAAGCAAAACCCTAAAAATGCTAAACAACAATCAAAAATGTCAATCAAATAGGAAATGAATCAACAATTCCTACAAACATTCATGGTGAAACTAGACATATACAAGGTATCTCATGCAAAAAATCAGAGCCATAGGCCTAGTGAAAGCATGGGAAATTAAATCATGAACACAGCATAGCATAGTGTGACACATATTGTCACACTCAAAAAGATTATATCATATCTACCAAACCAGAGATCCAAAAATTACAAACTATACATCTAAATCTCCAGAGGAGAGTAAAGAACAAGCATGTGAAATTTCATTAAATTTGGAGCTAGCATGATTATTTTATGATTAAAGTGGTAAAACATATGAATAATGCACACATGATCAAGATCCCTAAGCCAATCCAAAAAAAATACCAGGCACAACCTGAGTTACTATGCCTAAAAAAAACTAGATTAAATTTGGGATCCAACAAAAAAAGTCCCATGTCATTTGGATTAAAATTGATTAAGTTATGAATTTTAGAAGTTTGATTAAATAATGAAATGTTTATTTAAGTTTTTTATATGGATTAATGGATTTAATTTAAGTCTGAGTGGCATAATTGTAATTACTGGACCAAAGCCTAAAACGACGTAGCTTCGTTTTAATGTGTTGGCGGCTCGCCATTGGCCAGAAGCGGCGCCAAACACATTTTTGAATGGGATCGAATGAAAACAGGATCTGGCACGCGAAAATTCCAGAAAATTAGAGCTTCATCGCTGTTCTTCATCTGCAGAATTGGTTATGAACATTTTCGCACCAAAACGTGCAAACTATATACCGTTGGAACCGGTGTTCGATCAGGATTACAAATATGGCCATGGTTTTGTCTATAAGTCAATGTATACAAAGATCCACTCAAGAAAAGTTTTACTACACAAACTTCAAATCCAAAGATCTTGATGCATAGTGGATGAAATCGCATGGTTCAAACGTCAAAATGATCTACGTTCAAGGCACTATTGAATCCATATAACAATTTCAAGAATCGAAGACATTGAAATCTTACCTCTTGATGAACCAACTGTGAAATCCGTGGCTGTTTTGCTCCAATTCTTGAAAACAGATGAAGTACAATGATTATGAAGGTGATTGGTGAAGAAATTTCAGCTCAAGAATGCATGGATCCGTAGATTTTCGCAGCTGCCATTGATGTTCAAGGCTTGGACAGTTGGAGTTTTCACGTGTTTCTTGCTTCAATTACCAAAAACAGAAATCATCCAAGACCTGCAGAGGAAGAATCAAGCATCAACTAGCACAAGCATTAGCAAATTCTTGAAGAATTGATGGAAAAAGTGAAGATGAAACTTGGAGAATTTTGAGAGAATTTGTGATTTTTTTGGATTGGATCTGAAAAAGTGATTATGGATTCTTCAATTCTGTTAGAATTAAGCTCTTATACTTCATGTTAATCCAAGCTTAATCATGATTAGCACCATTTTGATGATTAGTGAAATGTGCACACTTAAGCATTTTGGCCTTTTTGCCCTTGGATGACTAGAACCAATGTAACAGTGATTTTCCACCTTGAGCAAGTCATAAATCATATTTGGGAGCTATTGGAATTGGTCCCATGTCAAAATTCTTTTTACTTTGAAATTTGGACCTTTTTGCCCTTGGCTTTTTAATTTGTACACTTAAAAAATGACCTTTTTATGTGAAGGCTTTTGGCAAAATGTGATGATGGATTTGGATAGTACATGTCAAATGTGGTTTGCTCAAAGAAGAACCATCCAATTTGGCCATTCCATGTGAAAGTTATGCCACTTTGAATTTAGGCATTTTCTGAAAATGATTTGACCATAACTTGCCAACCATAAATGGGAAATGAGTGTTCTTGGACTTTTTGGAAAGGCAAGAACAAGATCTTCAACTTTCATGTTGGACAAATTTTGATTTGGAGCTTGTATGATGAAGTAATTTTGAGGAGAAAAACTTTCCATTTTGGGCAGGTGAGAATTACAGGTCATTTCCATTTTGGGAAACTTTTTGCCTGACTTCAAATCCTTCACTGTGGATGTTTGAAATGCCAATTGAGGCTTATATGGACATGAATGAGACATTTCCAACCATCTCACGCCTTCCAAACCCTGATTAAATGCACAGTTGACCACAGTTGACCACAGTTGACTTTTCTAGGGTTTTGGTTGACTGAGCCATGTTCTGATGAATTTCAAGCCTTTTTCTCTTGAGATTTTGATACCAAATGATGTCACAACTTATATGAACTCCTATGAATGATCATGGTGCCCAAATTCTTCAAGAATGGTCGCCATCCATTGTTCAATGACTTGCTTGACTGACTGACTGATGATTGCTTCAGCTGCAAGCAACATGGTTAGATGACAATATTTGTGTACTTTTGGTTAGTAAACATATGAAAAGCAATGATATACAAATGCAATACATGCTTGGTGATCAAGAATCACACTCACAAGGTACCCACCCACTAGGAGGCAAGCAAAGGTGCACAATTGATCCTTGAGGCAATGATATGACATGATATGATGCCTTGAGGCCATGAGGGATCTTAGGGCAAAAATTAGGGTCTTACAGATGCCCCTATTTAAGGTCATTCTAGCCGGAGAAGTGAAGTTTAGAAATCTTCATCTCGACGCGGTAGAATGGGCTTAAATAACAGTAATGAGACAAATTTTGGTCCCTAAGAGACCACATGATGCAAATGTATGCATGCAAAAGACACAAACTCTGTGGGGATAATGATTCACACAGAAGAAAAGACGATCCATCGGAGTAATACACTCACCAGGAACAGAGACTCTAACAGGACTCTTATGGGGATAATAAAAGAAAAAGAGTGCGTGAGCAGGACACGACTTTGAGTTGGGGAAAACACAACTGACACAGCGTGTGCAAGACACGACTCTGATTAGGGGATACTAGAAAACAGACTGGAGAACTCACTGGGGAAGTGAAAGGACTCAAACTGGGGAGAGAAGGAAATTCCAGGGAACACAATCCATTGGAAAGACTCAAGCTGACCCACAAAATGCACGTACTGGGGATAACACCAATACAGCAACACGAATAACAATACAACTCCGCTGGGAAAATCTAGAAAAGACTTTCCAGGGGAAGCCAAGGATGAGATGTTACCGGTATAAGGGTAACAAACTCAGGAAGAATGAATATCTAAGACCGGTATAAGGGTGAGAGATATCAATCAATCCAAACATCTGAGAAGGACCTGAAAAAGGCACATCAACTCCGGCAAATCTGACTCCACAGGGGACCAAGGTCATAATAGGGAGCAGGCAGGAGGGAACACCAGGGATACCGAAGTATATAATAGGTGACCGATCGAAACGTGAATTGGTATATATGCCAATACACTCATCATCCTTAAGGAAATTAGAAAAGCAGACTTGTTTATAGGACGGATACTCAATTCCACAAGGAATATGAATCTTACTCTGCGGAGAAAACAATCAAAAGATTGACCCAAGAGCGCATGAGACATATTATTCATTACCGGCAGACCGTGAATAATATACTCGAAAAGGAAGAGACACCAGAGATACCGAAGTATATAATAGGTGACTTACCAAAGACGTGAATTGGTATATATGCCAAAACACTCAACATCCGAAAGGAGGGCTTGAAAAAGCAAATCGACTTACAGGATGGATATTCGAATCCACAACAGGAGAAACGAATCTTACTCAACTGGGGACACAAACCCAAAGAGTGCATGAGATATAATATCCATTACCGTCAGAACGTGGATAGAATACTCGCATGAGAAATATTATCTATTACCGGCAGACCGTAGATAATAAACTCGCATGGTAAGAAACACCAGGGATACCAAGGTATATAATAGGTGATCTACCGAAAACGTGGATTGGTATATATGCCAAAACACTCATCATCCAAAACACAAACTGGTTAAAGGATGGGTATTCGATTCTACAAAGAATACGAATCTTACTCTACTGGGGAAGGTCAACAAAGGATTCCGACCAAAGAGTGAAAGAGATATATCATTCATTACCGGCAGACCGTGAATAATATACTCAAAGGGAAAAGACACCAGAGATACCGAAGTATATAATAGGTGACTAACTAGAAAGAGAGACAATCGATACCAAGCATCCGGGTAACCGAACGACAACTCAAAGGGATAAATTGCGAGCATCCGGCAATTATCCAACAAATATTCGACTCCGCAAAGGGAAACAACGAATCTTACTCGACTGGGGAAACACAAAAGGCTTCGACTGAAGAGTGCATAAGATATATTATCCATTACCGTCAGAACGTGGATAACATACTCGCATGGAAGATTATCCACAACCGGTAAAAGGGTTAACAAAGGATAAAATCGACCGAAAAGAAAGGCATCGGGATACCAAAACTAGGTATATAATGATGACCAATCAAAAGGAGCAACAATCATTACCAAGCAAACGGGTAAATGAAAGGCGATCCGCTGGGAATGAATTGCAAGCATCCGGCAATTATCCACAGGGACTGGCTGGGGATACATTGATAAACAATCAATGATCCGGGGAACAAATCACTAGCAAACGGTGAAAAGACCCACTGGCGACTTCAAAAGGGATAACATTGCGAGCATACGGCAATGATCCAGAAGACAACTTACTGGGGATAAATTGCTAGCATCCGGCAATTATCCAAAAGCAAAGAGGAATATCAACATCGAACAACGAATGCAGATAACCACAAAGAGTAACCGTCATCGGTTAGGATGAACAACCAGGTTAACTCTGCAAAGGGGAGAAATTAGGGTTTACAACTACCGAATACGGGGTAAAATACCAAAAATCTGGATGAGGAGACAAGAGGTTAACACTACCGACTACTGGGTAGAAACCACAGACTCAGCTGGGATAAAATTGCAAGCAACCGGCAACTATCCACTCGTACCATAAGGTACATACTCCAATGGGGAGAACAATCACAACATGGGATTTATAACTACCGAATACGGGGTAGAAGACCACAAACTCCACTGGGGGTAGGATGAATGAAGGCCAAGTACTGAGCACTTATTCAACTTTTACCACCGGGAAACACAAACTTTGTTGGGGATAAAAATCACAACAACAGAAAATCCACCATCAACCGGAACGAACCACAAAGGTTACCTCTGCTAGGGAAAAAAAGATAGGACTTACAACTACCGAATACGGGGTAGTAGCCATAATCTGGTGGGAATAACCACAAATTAGGGTTTACATCTACCGAATACTGGATAGAAAACCAACAACTCCGCGTGGGGATGGAACGAATCACAAATCCGCACGGGAAACAAAATAGGGTTTATAACAAACCACAAACTGCCGGAGAGCAGGCAAATAGGATTTACGACTACCGACTACTAGGTAGCAGACCAACAACTCTTGCTTGAGGAATAAAAGGTATATAACCACCAATTCCGCTAAAGAAGCAAGGAACATAGGACTTACAACTACCGGTATAAGGGTAGAGGCCCACAAAATTCCGCTGGGGATAAATGAATTGATGCCGGTTAATGGGCAAACCATTCATTTCTTCCACAGGGAAGCACAAGAAACAGCTGACAAAACGCCGATTCGGGATTGATCCGAAAAGACAGACTGAATCAAAACACGTCCTATGAGGATATAACTCAATAGGAAAATCCATCCCAATATATGTGTTGGGAGGAAACGGAAGAAACCGTCATCCACGAGGACATATCTCAGTGGGGAACTGCAGAAGGAAAACATAGACACTTTCTGCTCACAGGGCTGACTCTATATGGAGAGATTTAACCACCCGACATCTGCTTGGGAGATCTATAAAGAGATCTACATCATCCAAAGCAGGAGAATAACAAACAAAAAGATATATGGCAAACATGCAATATGTATATCTGAATGTTTTATGAATATGCATGAATATGCGTGATTTATGTTTGATGAATGCTGACAAAACAGACATATCTAACACAACAGGCCCAGGAATCAAACGCCCGGTACTATACTTCCAAGGGAAAAACCAACTGGAAAGCCAATCTGCTAGAGATCCGCATGCTGTAAAGCGAAGATCTGCGGGTACTGCAGGGGATCAGCATCAACTGAGAAACAAAAGTTCATGGCTCAACCAAGAACTGCTGCAAAAGCAACTCCAAACAACCCTGGGGAACAACCCACTGAAGGAGAATCATCCGAGTAGAATCTAACTGCACAAGCAACTCTACTGGGGAAAAGCTATTAGCTACTCTCTTGGGGAACAACCCACTGAGGGAGAAAGCACCACACAAGTAGATTCTGCAACAAGCCACTCTACTCGGGGAGAATATACATCCGACGGATCACACAAGTAGATTCTGCAAATAGCCACTCTACTGAGGATCGAGAGATAATCAGGAAATCATTCCAATATTTGGGATGCTAGAGCTACCAACCGACCCTACTGGGGATTGAGAGCTTTCAACAGGCATAAACTGCCACAACAACTATTCTGCAGACTAAGCTGGGAAAAAATGGAAAGCAATCATGCTGAGGAGAGACACAACAACTCCGCTGGCAACTGCACTGGGAAGAGACTACTGCTGGAGAAGAAACACGAAGTCTTCAACAACATTTCTTCTCGTGACTATACTAGGGAACAACCCCACCAACAGCTCTGCTTGCGACAATGCTGAGGAAAGCGGTAAGGTACCGGGATATCAACCCATCAACCACTGAATCTACCACAATGAGAACAACCATGCTAGGGAGACTACTGCTGGAGAAACTGAGTCTTCAACAACATCTCTGCTTGGGGAACAACCCCAACACCAAAGTGGGAGGAAGAGGATACAATCAGATGCCAGGAATATGAACAACTGTCTTACCTGTTGGGAATCATACCACCCTCGGGAGAGCACTGAGGCATCCCTGAGTATCCTTTTGTCATTGTGAATATTCACTTTGTTTAAAACAACAATTTTGAAAAAATTTATTTGTTTAAAACAATGACATTTTATCAAATAAAACATGCAAAACATTTGTTGAATTGAAACAAATAAGAGTGCAAATAATTGGATAAAGCTCAAATTTATTTGACGGGATGGTAGCCTGCAAATGGCAAGACTCCATAGATCTGTACAAATTTGAAATCAGTGATATATATTGGAAGAGGGCTACATTGAACATAATGATCCTTTCTCTACCAATTCGAATCTCGATGTATGCGAAGCTTCAGTCTACGACGAATCGAGAATCTCTGACGAAAAGACAGCTGCGGAACAGAAAGTCTTGTCAGGATGCAGTTACTTGCCAAATCCCTAATTTCTGCCTAGATTGCTCCAGGGTGAGGTACTCAATCTAGCGGGATGCAAATATACTCATTTTTCAAGTCTCTAATTTTTGCCTGGATTACCCTTGCGGGTTCTCCACCGAGACGCTCATTTTTGCTTAAGCCGCCCTTTCGGGTTTTCAACTTAGCGAGCTATTATGTTTTTTCATTTGCATATACTTTTTTTTCTAGGCAAAGTATCTCTTGACTGCATCTGAATTCACAGGACGAGTGAAATCCTCCCCATCCATTGTTGTAAGCATCAAAGCTCCGCCTGAAAAGGCTCTCTTAACAACATATGGACCCTCGTAGTTTGGAGTCCACTTGCCCCTGGAATCGGGTACGAAAGACAAAACTTTCTTGAGCACGAGGTCACCTTCTCGGAACACACGAGGCTTGACCTTCTTATCGAATGCTTTCTTCATTCTCTGCTGATATAACTGACCATGGCACATGGCAGTTAATCGCTTCTCTTCAATCAGATTCAGTTGGTCATAACGACTTTGAATCCATTCAGCATCAGTCAACTTGGCTTCCATCAAGACTCTCATTGATGGGATCTCCACCTCTACTGGGAGAACAACTTCCATGCCGTAAACAAGAGAAAAAGGGGTTGCCCCTGTTGAAGTGCGTACAGATGTACGATATCCATGCAAAGCAAATGGCAGCATCTCGTGCCAATCTTTGTACGTAACTGTCATCTTCTGGATGATCTTCTTGATATTCTTATTAGCATCTTCAACAGCCCCATTCATCTTAGGTCGGTAAGGAGAGGAATTATGGTGTGCAATCTTGAATTCAGCGCACAACTCATCCATCATCTTATTATTCAGATTAGATCCATTATCAGTAATGATCTTATCTGGCATACCATAACGGCAAATCAGCTGGTTCTTGATAAACTTCACAACCACCTGTTTGGTCACGTTCGCATACGAAGCGGCTTCAACCCATTTGGTGAAGTAGTCAATTGCTACAAGAATAAACCTGTGTCCGTTGGACGCTTTCGGTTCAATCATGTCGATCATGTCAATTCCCCACATAGAGAAAGGCCATGGTGATGAAATCACATTCAAAAGTGTCGGAGGGATATGAATCTTGTCCGCATAAATCTGACACTTGTGGCATTTCTTCACATATTTGCAACAGTCAGACTCCATTGTCAGCCAATAGTAGCCTGCTCTCAACATCTTTCTAGCCATGGCATGTCCATTGGAATGAGTACCAAATGAACCCTCATGGACCTCAGTCATCAACAGGTTTGCTTCGTGTCTATCCACGCATCTGAGCAAAACCATATCAAAATTTCTCTTGTACAGCACTTCACCACTGAGGTAGAAACTGCCTGACAACCTTCTCAAAGTTTTCCTATCTTTCACAGATGCCCCAGGCGGGTAGACCTGGTTCTGGAGGAAATTCTTGATATCAAAATACCAAGGCTTGTCATCATTGACTTCTTCAATTGCAAATATGTGAGCTGGTCTATCCAAGCGCATCACGGCAATATTGGGGACTTCATTCCAATATTTGACAACAATCATTGAGGCAAGCGTAGCAAGAGCATCTGCCATCCGATTATCCTCTCGAGGAATATGATGAAAGTCAACTTCTGTAAAGAAAGTTGAAATCCTTCTTGCATAATCTCTGTATGGAATGAGACTTGGCTGATTCGTCTCCCATTCACCCTTGATCTGATTGACAACCAGGGCCGAATCACCATATACATCAAGATGTTTGATTCTCAAATCAATACATTCTTCAAGTCCCATAATACAGGCCTCATACTCAGCCATATTATTCGTGCATTTGAAAGTTAGCCTTGCTGTAAGCGGAATATGTGTGCCATGAGGAGTAATGATTATTGCCCCAATTCCATTTCCGTACTGATTTACAGCGCCATCAAACACCATCGTCCATCTGGAACCAGGTTCCGGACCTTCATCAAGTGTAGGCTCATCACAATCTTTCATTTTCAAATACAGAATTTCCTCATCAGGGAAGTCATACTGAACGGACTGATGATCTTCAATTGGCTGGTGCGCTAAATGGTCAGCCAAGAAACTACCTTTGATAGCTTTCTGAGCTCGATACTCAATATCATACTCAGATAACAACATCTGCCAACGGGCAATCCTCCCAGTTAACGCAGGCTTCTCAAAAATATACTTGATTGGATCCATTCTGGATATCAACCAAGTGGTATGATTCATCATGTACTGGCGCAACCGCTTAGCAGCCAAAGCACAGCACGTCTTCTCAAGCATGGAGTACCGAGACTCGCAATCAGTAAACTTCTTACTGAGGTAGTATATAGCAGATTCTTTCTTCCCTGATTCATCTTGTTGACCGAGTACACAACCCATCGAGTCTTCAAGCACAGTCAAATACATAATCAGAGGTCTTCCTTCCACGGGAGGAGACAAAATCGGAGGTTCAGACAGATATTCCTTGATACTGTCGAAAGCTTTCTGGCAATCCTCGGTCCAATCATGAGACTGATCTTTCCGGAGGAGCTTGAATATCGGCGCACATGTGGCAGTCATGTGGGATATAAATCTGGAAATGTAATTCAAGCGGCCAAGAAAACCTCGGACTTGCTTTTCAGTCTTGGGTGCAGGCATCTCTTGTATTGCTTTGACCTTGGCAGGATCAACTTCAATACCTCTCTCGCTGACAACAAAACCCAACAACTTACCAGAACGGACTCCAAATGTACATTTGTTCGGATTCAGGCGAAGTCTGAACTTCCTCAGACGCTGAAAAAGTTTCAACAAATGCTCAACATGCTCAACTTCCGTTCGGGACTTAGCAATCATATCATCAACATAGACCTTTATCTCATTGTGCATCATATCATGAAACAAGGTAGTCATAGCTCGTTGATACGTGGCTCCGGCGTTCTTCAGACCGAAGGGCATCACTCGATAACAGAATGTTCCCCAAGGTGTGATGAATGTTGTCTTCTCCATATCCTCTGGTGCCATTTTGATTTGATTATATCCGGAAAATCCGTCCATAAAGGAAAAGACTTTGAACTTAGTTGTATTGTCTACCAACATATCAATGTGTGGTAGAGGAAAATCATCTTTCGGACTAGCTTTATTCAAATCTCTGTAATCAACACACATTCGGACTTTTCCGTCCTTCTTAGGAACAGGCACAATATTGGCCACCCATTGAGGATATGTAGAAGTCACCAGAAACCCCGCATCGATTTGCTTCTGAACTTCCTCTTTGATCTTCACTGCCATATCTGGATGAGTTCTTCTGAGCTTCTGCTTCACAGGCACGCACTCAGGCTTCAAAGGCAGGAAATGTTGCACAATATCTGTATCTAGACCTGGCATGTCTTCATAGGACCAAGCAAAGATATCGGAATATTCTCGTAGCAAGCTGATCAAATTCTTCTTGACAGACTCTTCAAGAAGTGCCCCAATCTTCACCATACGAACACAATTCTCAGACCCCAAGTTGACTGTTTCCAGATCTTCAAGGTGCGGCTGAATGATCTTCTTCTCGTGCTCAAGGAGACGGGTAATCTCATCAGGAATTCCTTCAACATCATCTTCCTCTGCCTCGAATACAGGGAATTCAAAATTGGGAGATGGCGTTGGATCATTATGTTCAATGGGTTTTAGGATCAACCTGCATAATGATTTTGGTTAATGAAAAACTTTAGAATTTAAGCGAGCAAATCATTATGCAGATGAAAAATGTTTGCTTTTATTCTCGTTTTTATGGGTTTTTTGTGATCACTAATTTCATGCAAAAAGCGAAAAGTGAAAACAAAGGAAAAACAAATGTTTAACAATGCGTTAATTGAATGAAAAAGTCATTGTATATATGCTGCCAACAATGTCATCACTTCTCCTTTTGGCATGGGAGAAGGGTTTTAAACAAAGTGAACAATTACTCTGATCTATGGATGACTGTAGGAACATCTACAGCGACCCAATTGTGGCAGACACCACCAGGTATGACAAAATTGTTCAAATCCTCTGCATCCTCTTCCAAGATGGCAGCAGCTTCCTCTTCAGGTTGATCATCATGGATGAACCCTCCACTTGTGAACAAACCTGCTCATTATATACCCCAGAACAGTAGCCAATGCCAGCCCGGGATCTATTGTCTTCCAGCTCAATCACCTTCCCTAAACCAGCAACTGCACCACATTCAATGGCCAGTTTTGCATCTTGGTAGGAAGCAAATGAAGGAGACTTCTTCTCTATAGGTTCATCAATAGATAAAGCTTGGAACGGCGTTCCAACTTCATCCTCTGCATCAATATATGAGAAAGAAGACAAGTGGCTAACCAGGAGAGCCTTTTCTCCCCCTACCACAACCAGTTTCTTGTTCTTGACAAACTTCAGCTTCTGGTGTAGGGTGGATGTCACGGCGCCAGCCTCGTGAATCCATGGTCTGCCTAAGAGACAGCTATAAGATGGGTGTCCATTACCTGGAAGGTAACCTGGAAATCACTTGGTCCGATTTTGATAGGGAGATCAACTTCCCCAATCACGGTCTTGCGCGACCCATCAAAAGCTTTCACAATGACCCCACTCTGCCTCATAGGAGGACCCTGATATGACAATCTAGAGAGTGTGGATTTTGGCAATACATTTAAGGATGATCCAGTGTCCACCAGCACATTGGACATAGCATCAGATTTGCAGTTCAGAGATATGTGTAAAGCCATGTTGTGGTCTCTTCCCTCCTCAGGGAGATCAGCGTCACTAAAACTCAAAGTGTTGCAAGCAGTGATGTTTGCAACTATACTGTCAAATTGTTCAATCGTGACGTCGTGATCAACGTACGCCAGGTCCAATACCTTCTGTAGAGCCTCCCTATGGGGTTCTGAATGCAACAGCAAGGATAATATGGAGATTTTGGATGGCGTTTGTAGAAGCTAGTCTACAACGTTATACTCGCTCTTCTTGATGAGCCTCAGCATCTCATCAGATTCTTCATTCATAATGCCACTTGGGCCAACAGAAGAAGTGGGAGTCTTTTGTATGGAGGAGGGTCTGGCAACATCAAGTGCCGGATTCTGAATATTAACAGCGGTCCCCACCGGACGCTCAGCAGATTCAGAAGCAACAGGAGCCTTTACAGGTGCAGAGAAAACACGACCACTCCGGGTCAGCCCGCTTACATCAGCGATGTTAGTTACAGCAGTTGAGGGCAAAGTCACTTCGACCCCATCTTGCACAGCAACAGGGTTGTATCTGAACGGTATAGCTTTATCAGAAGAATAAGGCACGGGGCCTGTAGGTTTAATCACCAAGGAGGGAGAAGCCTTCGGCTTGTTGCTATCATAGCGAATAACAACAGGCTCGGGTAACTTGAACACGGGGGATATAACATTAACCTCCGATTCGTCCTCATCGACATTGCGATTCTGCAGAATCTCAATGGTTCCTTCGTCTAATAACTCTTGCAATTCTCTACGGACCTGGTTGCAACCCAAGCGGTTCACCGAACAGATGCGGCATTTGTCGTGGTCATGCTCCATGTGGCTGTACTGACATAGCAAACGATGTAATTCCACCAACGACTGTCGAATATGACTTACATATTTGACCTTGTATTTCCCAGGGCATCCCTGGACCATGTTCATAGATTTCCCATGCGAAGGCAATAGGTTCTTAGTGACATTTGGGCCCGAATCTTCGAAGCTCAAAATCCCACATCTCATAAGGTCTTGAACCTTAGTCTTGAGTGGATAACAGTTTTCAATATTATGGCCCGGAGCTCCGGAGTGATACACACAATGTTGATCTGGTTTATACCACCATTGTGGATTTGCAGGAATAGCAGGAGGATCCCTGGGAGTTACCAATTTCCTCTCCACCAAGGAGGGATAAAGCTCTGCGTATGACATTGGGATAGGATCGAAGCTGATCTTTTTTCGGTCATAACTCAAATTAGCCTGATTGGTCGTACTTCCACGAGGCTGGTAAGCCTGTTGCTGCGGGCGTTGCTGTTGCTGATATTGAGGTTGCTGATACTGTTGCTGAGGTTGATATTGCTGATGCTGGGCATTGTCTTTGAAGACAGGCGCAATATGGGCCACCTGATGCTGATGACCGGCACGACGTGCGGGTTTCCTCTGAACAGGAGGTTTCCTTGATTTATGGGACTGCACAGCATGTGCTTCCCCATCTTTCTTCTTAGCAAATGAGCCATACCTCTTGCTAGAAGAGCCTTCATCTTTTGCCAATCGTCCTTCACGGACACCCTCTTCAAGTCTCATCCCCATGTTCACCATTTCGGTGAAGTCAGAGGGAGCACTAGCTACCATTCGCTCATAGTAAAATGAGCTAAGAGTTTTCAGGAAAATCTTAGTCATTTCCTTCTCCTCGAGCGGTGGAGTGATCTGAGCTGCAAGCTCTCGCCACCTCTGGGCGTACTCCTTAAAAGTTTCTTTATCCTTCTGCGACATAGACCTGAGTTGATCTTTGTCAGGCGCCATATCGACGTTATATTTATACTGCTTGACGAAGGCCTCGCCAAGGTCGTTGAAGGATCTGATATTAGCACTATCCAAGCTCATATACCATCTGAGCGCAGCACCCGATAAACTGTCTTGAAAATAATGAATCAACAGCTGATCATTATCGGTCTGAGTTGACATCTTCCTGGCGTACATGACCAGGTGAGCTAGTGGACAGGTGTTCCCCTTGTATTTCTCAAAGTCAGGTACTTTGAATTTGATCGGTATTTTCACACCGGGAACTAAGCATAATTCGGCAGCAGACTTGCCGAAGAGATCTTTACCTCGAAGGGTCTTCAATTCCTTCCTCAGCTCAAGGAATTGGTCATTCATAGCGTCCATCTTTTCATTGACGTCCGGGCCCTCAGACGGCTCGGAATGATAGATGGTATCTTCAACCCTCGGCATAGTATGCACGACCGGAGGAGCAACAACAGGGACCGGGCTAGATGCCAGCATGTGAGCAAAGGTTGGAGCAGGGATATCAGGCATGAAACCTGGAGGCATACCCCAAGGGAACCCGACTGGCATTGCGTGAGACACAACATGAGCACTGGTGGTTGGCACAGACGGAACTACAATTTCAGAGACGACAGCCCTCTGAACAGGAGTGGCAGGCGGTTGAGCAGACTGATTCTGAGCAGCGAGGAGTTGCTCCATCAAAGCGCCAAGTCTGGCGACCTCTTCCTTCAGTTCTCTGTTCTCTTGCTCTAGCTGATCCATTACTCTGGCAGAATTTGCTCTGGTATAGTACCGGTGAGTCAGCTTGTCTTCAAAATAAATGAAGAACACAGAGTCAACACAAGAAGACCAGAAACAAGGTACCTGCTTATGCAAAATGATGCATGAAGTGCTTGTGCAGATGCTTTATTTTATTTTCAAGGAACCCTTAGGGTATTATTTGCAATTTTGGAATTTTTAAGCAATTTAAATTTATTATGGAAAACATCTCATTCAATATATTTTGCAAAGAAGTACATCATTTTTGATTCAATTACAAGGAGAAAAGGAAAATAACATCCTATGGATCCCTATTAGCTCGGGATGCTGGAAGACGAGAAACACACAGCTTCTTGATCTCTCTCTCATAGGCAGCTTCCATATCTGCTTTCTCCTTAGCTAGCCGATCATACTTCTTTTTCCAAAATTTGGAAGACTGAGGAAGCAAGGAAGTCCAAGTGTCGTTGGGATCATCAATCACCCGATGCTCAAGGAACTCAATTAGAGCATCCTTCTCCTTAAGCTGCTGCAGCAATTCCTCTCTTTCACGGATCCAAGCACGTGAAAGGTCTTCTTCTCTCAACTCTTCTACACGTTGGGTAGGGAGGGTTGAAGGCCCAGCCACATCCAACGGTGTAGGTCTCGGATGGTCGTATGGCATCAAATAAGTGGCAGCTCTCTGTCTGACCCAGGAGGTATAAGGCTCCAAAGCAATGCAATTCTTCGGACCTAGCTCATTCCTACCCTTCTTGCAGATCTTGCGCCAAGCGCGGACGAATCTGGCTTTCAGGCCTTGGGGATCTTTACCCTCCTGAAAGAATACACCTTCTAACAGAATGTTATGGGGTTTATCCTTTAGGGGGAACCCAAGCTGACGACGTGCGAGAATGGGATTGTAGCTGATCCCACCACATGTACCAAGAAGAGGCACATTAGGGAATTCACCACAATAATCAATGATCTGGACGGTATCATACACGCGATCATACCAATGGATATCATCATTAGTGAGAGACATGAGTCTCTGAGACCACCGTAGACATCCCTTGTTCTCCTTAAAAGCAAGAGTCTGCGGCAAGTGCGAAATAAACCACTTGTACAGCAAAGGTAGACAGCAGACAATAACTCCTCCACCCTTTGCATTCCTCAGGTGCAAAGAGACATAAGCATCACCCAACAAAGTCGGAACGGGATTAAGAACCGAGAAGATCCTAATAGCATTCATGTCCACCAACTTGTCGAAGTTGGGGAATAAGACCAACCCATAGATGAGCAATACAAACAAAGCCTCAAAGGCATCCTCACTCATGGCCTTCCCATAGATGGTAGCTTGAGCGACGAGGAAATCAGACGGAAGACCCTGAATTCCACCTTTGGTAGTCAGATTAGCTTTGATCAAAGCTTCATCTATATGCAACAAATCTGCAATCTCTCGAGCGGTCAGAATACTCTCTAAGCCACTGAACGACACCTGATCCAGAATCGGGATCCCAATAAGGTGGGAATACTCCTCCAAGGTAGGCATCAACTGGAAGTCCGGGAAAGAGAAGCAGTGATACAGAGGATCATAGAATTGAGCTAAAGTACTCAGCAATCCCTCATCAACCTGAGTAGTCAACAGAGGCAGAAGCTTCCCATAGCGAGCTTTGAAACCCAAGGGATCTAATACATAAGATGTCAGATTCCTTAACTCCTTCACATCAGGCTGCTTAAAGCTGTACTTCTTCGTATGCCTTTTTGGTCTTTCCATGTCTGAAAATTTTGCAAATAAACCCTTTAAGTTCCTTGAAAATTTTCTTTTTTTCTGATGATATGAGGTGCAGATGAATGCATGAATGCAACAATCACACTCAAGGATCAAGCAAAGCACACCAAACAAAGGTCGTGGGAAAGCTCATTGTATCCCCTAATATCAATCATCCATTTTGGTGGATTTAGGTTTTCACCTTATCGACACCCAAGTTCCATTGATATTAACGGTACATGAACCGGCTCTAACATCCTTAATATCAATCATCCATTTTGGTAGATTTAGGTTTTACACCCTATCAATACCCAAGTTCCATTGATATTAACGATGTTTGAACGACTCGACCATGAATCACGGGTTTGCTGAGAGTCACGAGCATGGAGTCCTGGTTAAGAACCACCCAAAGGGAGTGTACTAGGTTTTAAACCTGCCAGACATGTTCTACCAGAGGTTCCCATAATCATCGTCTCATCTCTCGGATATTATCGGAGGAACGAATACTCGCATTCCAAAAATATTCTCAAGAGAGACTCTTATGAGTGTAGTATCGCGTAACAATCGCATCAGATCTTACATCTGAACGACCTCCGCACTACGTCCTAAAATAGGCCAAGATGGGTTTGGTAAACTAAGGTCCTTGGCTTCTAAGGCACATGATTGAACGAATAATGCCTAACCACAAATAACTTGTGTGACATTATTAATCCAACATGACCTCCACCAAGCGAATGGACTCGCAAGTCAACTGGCTAAGGAATACTCCACACCAGTCAACAAGACTATGCCATTCTCCTATCCTAGAGTGCACTCGAGTTCGGGTATAGAACTCATCTCACAGATCACCAAAGCAAACAGCAATTGTATATCAAGCAATTCAAACATTACAATCAATACAGTTATTCCAAATTGTACAAAAATATGTCAAATAACACATAACAAATATCATACAACAAGGGTGAAAAGTAGGCAATACCACCAGGGAAGGTCTAATGGTCCCCAGGAGAGTCGCCACTTTTCTGTAGCGGTGTATTCGTCGCTATATGATCTATTGATTAAACCATAAGCAAAGCATACAATGAATCGAGTCGCCACCGCACTTTTATTTATCCTAAGGACTGGCTAAAAAGCGAACAAAAGCCTAAGAAGTTTTACACGTAGAAAACTAATGAAAAAGATCAGAGAATCTGGGTAAGGGGTAAATTACGCAATGGGAAGGTGTTAGGCACCCATCACGTCCTAGGTACTCCTAGGGAGCCCTTTTCACACTTGTTGTATAAAAAATGTTTATTTGTTTTGTGTAACACCTCAAAATTTGCCCTCCTCTCTTGGGACTAGCATTAACATGTTGCATATCATTTTAGGTCATTAGGCATTGCATATTGCATATCATGTGGTTACATTGTGCAAGCCATCTTCCCAAGTCTTAATCAGGAGATAGGAAGTCAGAGGGTGCAAGCCTAGGGTTTATTGACTGATCATGGGCCATCTGAGGATTGGGCTGTGAATTAGGGTTTTATGATTCTCAATGGATATTGGTCTTCATCTTGACTACAATGATACATCATCATCATCATGGTTGGTTATCATCAGAAGGATCAGGTGTTAAAGCTTATTCCTTGAGATTAGGGTTTTGACCACTGGTCAACCCTAATCAGTTGCATTGGGCCATTCAGGGCATGATCAGGAGATGGGGTTTATGATGGTTATGGGGTTCATTATATGATTATTTTGTGCTTATTGAGTCTAGGGTTTCACCCTTGAGCTATTTCAGTTGGAAATTGGGGCTTAATTTGATCTATGCATTGCCAGATTCATCTATCAGCAGAAAAGTCAACTGTGGTCAACTGTACATGATCTGATGGATTTGGAGGTGGAAATGAGTTGGAGACACTTCATTCGTGTTGGAACAAGTGTTAAATGACATCTCAAGGCTTAAGAATGAAGAAAATCAAGTCAGGACAAAAACTGCCAAAAATAGAAAGTGACTTGTAATTGAAGTTTCCAAAAATGGAAAGTTTTGGACCTTAAAGCCACGTGTCCAAGGAAGCTTCAGATGGAAAATTGTTCAACATGAAAGTTGTAGATCTTGTTCTCACTTTTCCAAAAAGTCCAAGAACTTGAAAATCCCATGTATGGTTGTCAAGTTATGGATCAGTGAAATTCAGAAATGACCTGTAATCAGGAGGCCATAATTTCCACATACTTTGTTCAAATTGCAAGTTCTTTATATGCACAAACTCCATTTGATATGTACTTTGAGGGTGCATAATTGGATTTTCCCAAAAGTGGTCAATGCAAAAAGTCACTTTTCAACTGGACAGCTGAATTGGACCAGGGGCAAAATTGTCCAACTCTCAAAATAATTGGAATTTGGAGATGGGACTTTTTTCTACACCTCATAAATGGAATTTGGAGTGTGTTGGAATCATCATTTCTTGCATAGGCCTTGTAAATTGAGATTTGGCTTGAAAAGTGGAATGGTTAAAAATGGACAAATGCATCCACATGGTGATTTTAAGATTTACACAACCAATGAGCATGAGGAAAGTTTCTACAGCTCACATATGATAATTGGAAGGTGTATGTGCTGTCAAAACAGGTGGCATTGGCTGTTATGTGGAAATACCATTTTTACCCCTCACTTGAAATTACCATTTTTCACTTACAATGTTGATTTGGTTAATCACACACTTAAGCATGGTTTAAGGATCATATATAAACTTAATCATCTTCATAATCATAACAGAAAATCACATTTCCCCAAATTGGATCTGAAAACCTCTCACATTCATCAATTTCATCAAAATCTCAAGAACACTCCAAATGCAAAACTTCATCAATCTTCCTCAAATCTCAACCAATCTTCGAGATTTCTTTTGCATTCAACTCCTATAATCATCCTCTAGATCTGTTTTGATAGTTTGGAAAGAAAGGAATACGAAATCGTGGCTGTCAAAGAAGCATCATCCATGGTGAAATGATGAATTCGCGCGCTAGAAGCTCTTGCAATCGCATCTAACCGTTCCATTCGTCTTCCTCATCATCTTACTGCAACTGTTTGAAGGAATTAAAGCTCAAGAACAACGAAATCACCGCTGCCATTACAGGTTTGAGAAATTTCGAATCTCATGCTTTGCCAAATTGTTATATGCATTCTATAGTTCACTTCATGTAGAGTATGATGATGCTTGTGGTTTAGCAAATGGTTAACTATAGGAGAAGAAATCTTGAATTGAATTTTCGTGTTCAAACCCTAACGCGATCGATTCATGAGTTATAGCAACATTTAGACGAAATTAGGTTGATATTCAGGATCCTCGTGTTGAGACGGTTTCAACGAGTGCTCGTTTGCTAATTTTGGTGAACTTTCGTTGTTCGTCGTATCCATGCGTTTCTGGAAATTATCGAGGAAGACGATGAGCTTCTGCGTTTTTTCTTCTGTTTGATCCAGATTTCCATTTGAAAATTTGAATGAAGCGTTTCCCGCTCCCGCCTAATCTATTTACAAATCTGCCACTGTAGTTTTAATTTAATTATAATTAATTCTTAAAAAATTCATAAAAATCATTAACACATGAAATAATTCATAAAAAATTATAGAAAAATCAGAAAAATATGAGAATTTTTCCTTTGACTTCCTTGTTGACTGTAGATTATTTTTGACCTATTGGTCAAAGTTGTGCATGGTATAATTATTGTTTGACTTAGGCTTGTCTCACATGTACTCATATTTGATACATTCTACCATTTTGTTCATAAAATGCACATGCTTGCAAATAAATTCTTGAAATTTTTGTGATGATTGTGGACTCATTGATGCTCATTTCCATATAAATTTCATGAATTTTTGATACCTGGTCAATGAGCAGCAAATTCTGGAACTTAGGTGTGACAATTTGTGTCACACCTCATTATGTCAACTTGCTGGATTTTTTTGAGTGACCTATACTTGTTGGATTAATGTGAAATTTTGCATGATGGTTGATTAACATGTTAAGATGCTGTATGAATATTTGTGGAATTTTACATTGCATTTTCAATTTGATTGTGATTTTTCATTTTTGTTGGTCAATTGTGCAAGCTTGTTTGACATAGGTTGGTAGATTGAATGAGAAATGCTCATATGGTATTGGATTGTCATGAAATTTGATATGCTTGTAGTAGACACATAATGTGACATCCCTGTTTTGGTCTCACTCATTTCTTTTTTGTTTTCATTGAGTTATGAATTTTTGAAGTGAGTTCATGTGTTGATGTTGTGATTTGGAGCCTATAATTGTGTCTGTTTTGTTGATTTTCATTGACATGGTTCCATTTGCCCAATTAAGCTGAAATTTGGTGTGCCATACCTGGATTAGGCCCTGTTTAGGTGTAATTAATTTGAGAATTTTTGGATTTGTTTTGATGTGGATTTGGATGCAATAGTTCTGTTTGTATGCTTGGTGCTTCATTTGAACTAGTTTGCCTTATTTTGTGCATAACATGAGCATGATGAATGATATAAACATGAGACCAATGATGTTTGCTCTTGTTTGACTTTAATTTGAGATTGGTTTGTGAATGCCTTGCTATTTAGGAGTTTTTATTGCCTTTGGACCCTAGGCTTGGCCTAGTGGTCTAGTTGCTAATGTTTGCTTGATTTTCAGGATCAAAAGCATAATGCACATGGAGAATGATCCAAATCAATTTTAATTGGTGTTGTTGATGTTTGTACACTAACATAACATTGTTTTGTAGGTGGTGAAGCTTAGGCTTGAGCTTTGAGCTTGCTTTATTGTGCATTGCTTTGTATAGTTTGATTGATTGAACACTTGCTGTTTGGTTTTGTCTGTCTGAGTACTAACTGTGTTTGACTGTTTCCAGGTACTTTTAGTTGCTCAGTTCCTTGTGAACTTTTGCTTTGCTTTGCTTAAGCAACTTGCATTGAGGTATAACTTCCTAACTTCATGTAGTCTGGAGACCCGGCTGTTACCGGGCCGGGCAAATAAATGTCTGAAGTCCTCCTTAAGAGGCAATGATTGTGGTTGTTTATTTTCAAGCCCAAGCAGGAAAAGTCCTTCAAAGAAGGCAATTGGTGGAAGGTAGGGACAAGCAGCCTGTCCCCCACTATTCAGTGAGTCTTCTCCTTGCTCCCATTACATGGTTGTAGCGTTGAGATCAAAAGCCCAAGATCTGTCGTGTCAGAGTCATCGAGTATAGAAGGGTTCCCCTATTCTGGACCCATGCTCATTTGTCAGATGCTCTCCCTGGTTAGGGATAAGAGCTATGAGGTCTGATCCTCACTTCATCCTTTCATCTGCTTCACCTTAGCCTCGTAATGGCAAGGTTAAGAGCAAATCAAAACCATGTACAGACGACTCGCTTCGGCGGTCAAACCCCTTTGATTGAGCCTCTTGTTTGGTTATAGCGTGTGCTCTGTGAATCTCTGATTGACATGCTTGATTGAGATGCCTGTTCTCATTTGATATATGATTGTATGCTTGTGTGTTAGCTTCTTTCCTGGATAGGAATAGTTTGCTTATGCAAGTAGGTAGAAACCTGAACTTAGGGTGACTTTGCATGACAACATTAGGCTCGAGTCTCAGCTCCCTAGTGTCGTGTTTTCCCCTCGGTTTCTGGTTAGCAATTCAGTCCCTTTCAGGGGAACTACATCGCCCTGATCCTCGTTCCAGACGAGGTATGTAGGCAGGTGGTCGTGCGAGACCACTCCGGGCAACCTTTTTCTTTTTTGCGTGCGTTTACTTGTTATCTGACTGTGTGTTTGGGTTCGGATGCCGACGTAAGCCCAGTGATTGGCAGTCGGGCTCCACGTTTGCCCTTTTGAGTGTGTTTTGGTTCGGATGCCGACGTAATTCCATCCAGTGGTTGTCGGGCTCCATGTTTGCCACCCTTGCTTGTTTGTATGTTTTGTGTTGTTTGGCGTGCGTAAGCCGAACTACAGTGGCTCTGATTCTTGTTCCAGACAAGATATGTAGGCATAAGGTGCGATACCTTATCGAGTTCGTTCCTCTTAACCCCACCTGCGTTCCCTGTGTGTGTGTGATGTTTAGCAACCTTTTCTTTATTCTAGGACGTGGATCCCTAGGAGTACCTAGGACGTGAGGGGTGCTAATACCTTCCCCTCGCGTAACCGACTCCCGAACCTTTTCTCTCTGGTCGCGAGACCATGTCTTTCCAGGTTTCTCTGAGCGTTTCCTTTCCCTATCTTGGGATAAATAACGCGCAGTGGCGGCTCTGTGTGTGTTTTATTTGTAGCTCGCCGGTTGATTTTTCGCAGGATGCGACAGCTGGCGACTCTGCTGGGGAAATTTTCAGATGTAGACCTGTGCTGGTCCATCGTCCCTAAGCGAGTCCTTCCTAGCGCTCTAGGATAGTTTAGGTCGCTTGCTTGTGTGATTTATTGCATTTATTATTCTAACCAGTGTGTATATATATTTGCATTAATGTCTGCATGCATCATACCATCATGTTGTTGCCGTCCTCTATGCAGGTGGTTCCTCTGTGTGGGGTGGGTGTTCTGAGTGGGGCTAAAACCCAGGCCCGAGTATACACCTAGGACTAGTGTGGTCTCATGTCGCCTCTTTCATGTTAGGTCAACATGTGCCTGGCGGCGTGATGTACCACAAGCCGGACGAGGCTCATTTGGTAGTGCTCTTCTCTGTGGGTATTCCACTTTGTTTGAGTTACTCCGTCTGAGTTGTTGACTCTGGTGACCGATCATTTCCCGGATCTTTGGTTTAGACGGTCTTAAGGGAGCTACAATGGCACACCCGAAAGGGCAAACCCATTGAGTATCTCTGCCCGATTGTCGAGACTATTATCCGCCTTAGGACGACCTGATTAGAATTTACCTGTGAGGGGAGGGTGATTCTTACAGATGCATATTCAGATGGTGACTTTTTGATCCGTGGATCAGAGTCCTATTTATAAGTCGGATTTATGGTCATTTATTGCCGTGACGCCGGAGTGCTGTCCGTGATTTATCAGTGGGGATCCGTTTATTTCAGGATTCCCCGGGCCGAGTTGTTTATCAGTGGGGATCCGTTTATTTCAGGATTCCCCGGGCCGATTCAGATGGTGGTGGTGTGTCTGCTCAGAGACCAATGATGATGATGATGATGTATCTGTCTTCCGTTTATTTCGGAACCCGTGGGTCGGATCTGTGTCTACATATTCCTCAGATGGTTGTGATCGGTTCAGAGGTCAGGGCTGTGATTCAGAGCAACAGATGTTCAGATGACTTGGGGGATGGCAATGCACTGCATTCATTCATCAGCATCATTCTCATTTGGCATTCATCTGCATCAAACCCACGTCTAGTCATATGGGGAGTACTATTGATTGAGAATCTGGTTGAGAGACATCTGAATGTCAGAATGTTATTGGTGAAATATTATCTGTCTCGATGAAACCAGGATCAAAAGACAGAATCTTCCTCATATGGATAGACGTTGCATTCATGCATATTAACCCATTTGCTGTTTTGTAGGTGTCGACCGGTGCGCATAGCTTGTTTGCTCAGATATCCTGCTAGGGGCAACAAATCCAGACTGATGGATCCTCCCAACGCTGACATCCTCGAACTGAAAGAGAAGATGGGAGAGCTGATCAATGTCATGCAAGAGTTCGCCTTGGGGCAGAAAGTAATTGCCGAAAAGGTGGGGAGGATTGAAGACTGGCTGAAGATGGGGAATATGCAAGGAAACGCTTCGTCGTCTGGACCGAAGAAATCTTTTGGTAATGACCAGCGCAAGGATGAGGGTGGATCGAGTGCTGTGTACGCTCAGAGAGGACCCAGTAGGGATCGTTACTTCCAGCACACCGCTGCGGTAACTATTCCTGCTGACAATCAGCCTGCACAACAGCAACAGCAGCGTCAGCCATTTCAGCAGAGGTCCCAGAGGGTAGGATATCCAGTCAGGAGGAGGATGAGTGATCGGCATTTTGACAGGCCGCCTGTGACATATTCTTGCTTGTTGAGGAAGTTGAAAGATCTCGGAATGGTACAATTGAGGACATTAGCTCCATTAGAACCTGATCAGAGGCCAACCAACTACGATGAGAATGCTAAGTGCGAATTCCATTCGGGGGCGTCTGGGCATAACATTGAGGGTTGTAGAGCTTTTAAGCATACTGTCCAAGACCTGGTGGATTCCAAGGCCATTAATTTTGCACAATTTCCCAATGTTAATGCTAATCATATGCCCGCGCATGGTGAGGTGGAGATGAATGCAATTTCTGAGGATAGGAAGACGATTGGGTTGGTGAATGGGGATCGGTTAAAAATGCCGAGGCCTGTGGTCCCAAAACCTCGGAGGAAAGAGGGAACTTTCCCTAGTGTTGATACTTGTTGTATGGCCATCGCCACAGAGGGTGGTGTACCGATGGGGGATATGATCCAGAAGGTGAAGGAAATGGACGGTGGAAAATTTGAAACACCCAGTCTGGTAGCTGAAACCGTCAAGGTGGAAAGTGCTATTGGTGTTGAGGAAGAGAAAAAGCCGTCCATTTCTTCTTACAAGCAGGCATTGGAAGTGGTGAGAAATGGGGGGATCCCAGGCTGGGGACAGATCATAGGCATTGTGGTAAAAGCGGATATGTCTGGGATTGGTTATCATCCAGGTCAAGACTCGTCTGAGCAGAATAGAGGACGTCGTCCGTCGTTCACCTTTGTAAGTGCCGGAATGCTAGATTCAGATCACGCCTGTACAGTGGGTAAAGAAACTGACAGTGACTGGGAGATTGATCAATGGATAAAATCGTGCGTACCAGGAAGCTGGAAGGCCTAAACAAGATCATCACTGACACTCGTCCGGAAGAGTAATATTTCTTGTTTTCAGTTTATATGCATGAAAGCCTTGCGTGTTGCCCGACACGTAATGGTCCATTGTAAGGGCCACCTCATGTTTACATTTGCAACATTTCTGCATCATTAATAAATGGATGTTTTTCAGTCAAAAAGCGGTGATCCCTGTTTTTCATTTATTTTTGCAGTTTTAAAAAACAAACAAAAATGGCAATGTTTATTTTCATTTTTCCTTTTTGATTTGTCTCGTCCCGAATTCAAAAATATTCTCCGGATCTCGTTGATGACAATTTGGTTACACCTCATATGACTTCGACAAACCGAGCAATCTTGCTGAAGAAGAAGACGAAGAAGACTGTGATCTGCTGGAATTAGCCAGGTTGTTGAAACAAGAGGAGAAGGTGATTCAGCCGCACGAGGGGCGATTTAAGATCGTTATTCCGAGCACCGAGGTCAGGAAGGAAATAGGAAAAATTGGAGCCGCTTCAGAGGCAAGTCGAGGGCAGAATGGTAGCCTTGTTAAAAGAGCAGGTGGATACCTTCGCCTGGTCATGTCAGGATATGCCAGGGTCGGATACCAATGTCATTGCGCACAAGCTACCATGGAGAGAAGACTGTCCTCTGGAGAAGCAGAACGCCAGTGCCTGTATCAGAGAGCCATGGTGACTTTGTTTCATGATATGATTCATCATGAAGTTGAATGCTATGCTATGACATGATAGCAAAGTCCCAAACAGAAGAGGGGCATCTGGTAGACCGGGGCAGGTCGTTTGACCGGTTGAGACAATTCAAACTGAGGTTGAATTCAGATGAGTGCACTATCAGAGTGCGGGCCGGTAAGCTGCGGGGGTTCATTGTAAGGGAGGAATCGAGGTTCATCCTGCCAAAAAAAAAAAAAAAAAAAAAAAAAAAACGCCTGGACCGAGGAAAAGAAAAGAGAGGTTCGTGGTTTCTTAGAAAGGATGAACTATCTGTCATGGTTCACATCTCATCTAACAGCCACGTGTGAACCCACATTCGAGATGTTGAAAAAAAACGGTCAGGTGAAATAATGATTGCCCAGGGGCATGAAAAAAATAAAAGAATGAGTTGCAGGAACCTCTGATTCTGATACCTTCTGTGAAAGGAACAATTGTTAATCTGTACTTAACGGCCTTCGAGGGGTCTACGAGGTGTATTGGGTCAGCATGACGAGTCTTGTCGAAAAGAGCATGCAATTTACCTTAGCAAAAAGTTTACCGACTGTGAAACAATACATTCACTGTTCGAGAAAACTTGCTGTACTTTGGCATAGGTTGCTCGCCGACTGAGACAGTATATGCTGATTCATGCCACTTTGTGGATTTCCGAGATGGATCCGATCGAGTATGTGTTTGAAAAGCCAGCATTGACCGGACGGGTTGCGAGAAGAGCAAAAGAATGTTGACTGATTTGTGACACTCTCAGAAAGCAATCAAGGGGTGTATTGTCTGATTACATCTCTCTGCAACCCGTTGAGGGTATCAACCGATGAAGTTTGAGTTCCCTGATGAGGACATCTCGAGGTACTCAAATCGAAAGATTGAGAGTGACCGATCCCGGAGGAGGGGCCTGACCCCAAATCCGAACGGATTCTGATGTCTGATGGGGAGGTTAAGGAGAATAAGATTTTGTTGCCCGGATAACGTCTGAATGCGCCAACAGGGTGGCTAAGTACGAAGCTGATATCCTGTGTATCGAACCGTCGGTACGTACATCTGCTGGGGCACACGCCTTTCTCACTCAGAGAGCTTGATTGAGGAAAAGAGGCTGGCAGCCATCTGTCATGGGCAGCTATACCGGCAACGGATGAAGCGTGCTTTTGACAAGAAGGTGCGACCTCGGGTATATCACGTAGGTGATATGGTGCTGAAAAGGATCCTTCCTCCTCAAAACGATCGGAGGGGCAAATGGACGCTGAATTATGAAAGTCCATTCGTGGTCAAGAAGGTTTTCTCTGGTGGAGCCTTGTTGTTAACGACCATGAATGGTGAAGATTTCCCATCCCCTGTGAATGCGGACGCAGTTAAAAAATACTTCGTATAATTGACCCGCTGGACGAAAAGAACATAATAGTCCAGGCAAAAATGGGCATCCCGGCGAACCAAAAACAGAAAGAAAGGTTCGGGCAAAAATTAGGGATAAAGATGAAAAAAATGTACACCCGGCAAGTCGAAAACCTGAAAAGGCGACTTGGGCAAGAAAGGGTATCCCGGTGGACTGAAACCCGAAAGGGCGGTCCAGGCAAAAGAGGGATTGAAACGAATAACTGCGTCTGGCATGATCGTTTGCGCTTTGGTTAAGGCATCATGGATAATACCCGGTAGGGATCAGTCAGAATTGTCTTGTTCAGAAGGCAGGAAGCACGGAGAGTCTGAGGACATATGGGGTGTAACCGAGTTGGAACTCGATGAGATCACGGGTTTCACATTGCCATTAGGATAGATTTTTCCTTTTGAGCGCAATTACCTCTTTTCAGGAATTGCTTCCTTTTGTATTGCTCAATTTGAGCCACACTTTTCAAATCAATAAAATGCATATTCAGTCAAATAATTTTGTTTTTGTTTTCATTGCCGCTTTGATTGCAAAAACATCCAGATTATTTTGATAAAGAATCTTTGCATTTTAAGACATACAGGTTCCTTCCAATGCATGTTTATAAGATTGAAGGCTTGAAATCTTATTTGGAAGGTTGAGTGACCCAAGTGTTGAAATCTTGACACGCCTGGGGCACGGTTTTATCTAACGATCTGTTTTGCAGGAACTGTTGGATATTCTTCACTCACTTGCAGGTTGTGACGTGGGAGCTTTGTAACAGATCCCCAGAGAGTTCGCTCAGGAACGAAAGTGGCGAGGACGTTGAGACGTACAACGATCCTTGATGGTAATCAAGAAGACTCTTCAAAGTCGAAAGACTTGAAAGTATGTAATTCCCCGCAGAGTTCGATCAGGGACGAGTGCACAAAGAAAGGTGACGAAGAGACGACGAGAGACGTCCGCCGACCTTTGGAATTAACCAAGAAGACTCTTCAAAGTCGGAAAATCGAATTTATGCATAAATCCCAGGAGTACGCTCTCTCGTCGAGCGCGGAGCGACTTGGAATACAAGATGATGGAGCAGAAAAGGTCCAGATGAGTCTGGGAATTCTCAAAAGTGGAAAGTCGATACGAGATTGGGAGGTGGATACCAGGGTTCGACGAGTCGACGGGTGTTTTGTACCAACTTTTCTCATTTCCCGGCTAAGTCCCCAAGCAGAGTCATAGGACTAGCTCCCCAGCAGATCCAAGGTCTGTGGATTTCTCCAGCCGAGTCAGGATGGTTATCCCGGCGAGTTTACAATGGTGTTTCCTCAGCAGCCAGGCCTGAAGGTTGTTGTTCCCCGAGTGGAGCGGGCTCTTTTCAAAGAAATATATCTCCAGCAGTTCCCCGAGTGGAGCGGGTTCAAAGAAATATATCTCCAACAGTTCCCCGAGTGGAGCGGGTCCTTTTCAAAGAAATATATCTCCAGCAGTTCCCCGAGTGGAGCGGGTTCAAAGAAATATATCTCCAACAGTTCCCCGAGTGGAGCGGGTCTTTTTCAAAGAAATATATCTCCAGCAGTTCCCCGAGTGGAGCGGGTTCAAAGAAATATATCTCCAGTAGTTCCCCGAGTGGAGCGGGTTTCAATGATATATATCTCCAGCAGTGTTCATCCTACCAGTGGATTGGACAAGTTCCCGTAGTGGACGGGTTTGCATCCCCAGCTGAGCTGATTCTACCTATGGATTGCATGGGTATCCCCAGCGGAGTAGTATGCGTGTCCCTAGCAGGATCAGGATGGTTATCCACGGCAGGTGATTTAGATTGATGCATTCCCAGTTGAGCCTGGAGGTTGCTATTCCCCTAGCAGAGTCTCTGTGAGTATTTCCCCAGTGAAGTCAGCAGGTATCTGTGAGGGTTTTCCCAATGCAGAGTCAGGATTAATGTCCTCAGCGAGTCAAAGACTGTTGTATCCCCACAGAGTGTTGGTGGTGCTTATCCCCAGCAGTTTCTCGAGTGGATTGGGTACAAAGGAGGTTCTTCCCCAGCAAGGGTTGCCTTATTCCCAGCAGCAGTTATTCCCCAGCATGGTGGAAATCGGAGCGTTTACGAGTCCCTCAGCGGAGTGTCTCGTATTCCCCAGAAGAGTCCCTTGAGGGGGATACCTTTTTATGCATTCATCATGAAAAAATAAACATGGCATATTGCATAGAAAAATAAATAATCGCGTAGCATTTCCATAATTATGGAGCATTACGCAGAAAAAATCAATCATGCATCATTGCGAGCATAAGCTAGTCTCAAACCGTGGTTACTGTTCGAGAAGTGGTTTTGCCCAAAGGTGAAGAGGTGTTACTCCGAGGAGTTCAGCATCGTGATTGAATCAAAGGTAGTTCCCCAGTAGTGCGATACTGGAGGAAATGTTTCCGTCGGACAGAGATGGAAAGGTTGTGCGATCAGCGCGATTCAAGCCGTGGTTACCGCTTGGGATTGGTTTGCCGGACAGTGAAGACGATACTCCGAGGAGTTCAGCATTGTGAGTTTGGAACCACAGTATTTCCCAGTCATCAGTAAGTGTCTGGTCGAGCTTGATTGGTGTCCTGTAAAACATCATCATTCGATGTTCAGTAAACGTCGAGTTATTTCCCAGTCATTGTTTAATGTCTGGTCGATCATTGTTTGATGTCCTGTCAACATCATTGTTTGATGTCCTGTCAACATCCTTGTTTGATGTCCTGTCAACATCATTGTTTGATGTCCTGTCAACATCATTGTTTGATGTCCTGTCAACATCCTTGTTTGATGTCCTGTCAACATCATTGTTTGATGTCTTGTCAACATCCTTGTTTGATGTCCTGTCAACATCATTGTTTGATGTCCTGTCAACATCCTTGTTTGATGTCCTGTCAACATCCTTGTTTGATGTCCTGTCAACATCATTGTTTGATGTCCTGTCAACATCCTTGTTTGATGTCCTGTCAACATCATTGTTTGATGTCCTGTCAACATCATTGTTTGATGTCCTGTCAACATCCTTGTTTGATGTCCTGTCAACATCATTGTTCGATGTCCTGTAAACATCATTGATCGATGTCCTGTCAACATCATTGTTCGATGTCCAGTAAACGTCGAGTTTTCTCCCAGTCATCAGTCAGTGTCTGGTTGAAAATGTTACTCTGAGGAGTGTGGTACCATGACGTCAGATCAGCAGTGTTCCCCAGTAGTGCGATATTGGAGGAGATGTTTCCGTCGGACAGAGATGGAGATAAAATCAGAAGACGTTACGCGATCAGCGCGATTCTGGGGTTCAAACGGAGAAAAGGAGATACTGAGGTATTTTCTGGGGTTCAAATGAAGATGGAGTTGAAGATTATATCCGGGATGAGGTCCTTAGGATTATCTTCTGTTCATGTGTTACCTTAGACTCTGGTTGAGGCCAATGGAGGTCGTTATAGGTGTCTTCTGAGGAAGAGTTACACATGCTACCTTCCTTTTGAGAAGGTTTACCCTCTGACATGTCGCCCTCAGAGTGGTTTGGTGTTATTTCCGACGTTGCCAGCGGAATTATCACGGGAGAATGGAGAAAAGGATATGCTGAGGCATTTTCCTGGGGTTCAAATGGAGAAAGGATATGCTGAGGCATTTTCCGGGGTTCAAATGGAGAAAGGGAGATGTTGCGACATTTTCTGGAGAACGGGGTTCATTCTGGCGATCGAGAGTTATCGTCAGGCGACTGGGGTTCAGATTGGAGATCGGGGTTCATTGTTTTGGCAAAAAGGAGTGCTGAGGCATTTTCTGGGGTTCAAATGCAGAGATCTGAGGATCGTTTGCGCAGAGAAAAATTTGCGGGGTTCAAGAAAAGCATGAAAAAAGAAGAGAATAACAATCCCGAGTGGATGAGTGGTGTTCAGGCCATAGTTATCCCTGTGTTACCATTTATTTTGGTATCCAGGTCGACATTTTTCGGTATTCAGGCCGACTTTCTCCGTACCAGACGGATTTTTCAGAGATTGTGTTCTTCGCCGATGCTGACAGGCGTTGTTAATTATATCCCATCAGAGTGCAAATTGTTCGTCTGTTCTTGGTATTCAATCACTCTTCATCCTGATCATCCGAAAGCCGAGGCTATTTCGTATCGACAGGTTCACAGTGGATTGAATAGGGGCAGCTGTAACACCTCAAAATTTGCCCTCCTCTCTTGGGACTAGCATTAACATGTTGCATATCATTTTAGGTCATTAGGCATTGCATATTGCATATCATGTGGTTACATTGTGCAAGCCATCTTCCCAAGTCTTAATCAGGAGATAGGAAGTCAGAGGGTGCAAGCCTAGGGTTTATTGACTGATCATGGGCCATCTGAGGATTGGGCTGTGAATTAGGGTTTTATGATTCTCAATGGATATTGGTCTTCATCTTGACTACAATGATACATCATCATCATCATGGTTGGTTATCATCAGAAGGATCAGGTGTTAAAGCTTATTCCTTGAGATTAGGGTTTTGACCACTGGTCAACCCTAATCAGTTGCATTGGGCCATTCAGGGCATGATCAGGAGATGGGGTTTATGATGGTTATGGGGTTCATTATATGATTATTTTGTGCTTATTGAGTCTAGGGTTTCACCCTTGAGCTATTTCAGTTGGAAATTGGGGCTTAATTTGATCTATGCATTGCCAGATTCATCTATCAGCAGAAAAGTCAACTGTGGTCAACTGTACATGATCTGATGGATTTGGAGGTGGAAATGAGTTGGAGACACTTCATTCGTGTTGGAACAAGTGTTAAATGACATCTCAAGGCTTAAGAATGAAGAAAATCAAGTCAGGACAAAAACTGCCAAAAATAGAAAGTGACTTGTAATTGAAGTTTCCAAAAATGGAAAGTTTTGGACCTTAAAGCCACGTGTCCAAGGAAGCTTCAGATGGAAAATTGTTCAACATGAAAGTTGTAGATCTTGTTCTCACCTTTCCAAAAAGTCCAAGAACTTGAAAATCCCATGTATGGTTGTCAAGTTATGGATCAGTGAAATTCAGAAATGACCTGTAATCAGGAGGCCATAATTTCCACATACTTTGTTCAAATTGCAAGTTCTTTATATGCACAAACTCCATTTGATATGTACTTTGAGGGTGCATAATTGGATTTTCCCAAAAGTGGTCAATGCAAAAAGTCACTTTTCAACTGGACAGCTGAATTGGACCAGGGGCAAAATTGTCCAACTCTCAAAATAATTGGAATTTGGAGATGGGACTTTTTTCTACACCTCATAAATGGAATTTGGAGTGTGTTGGAATCATCATTTCTTGCATAGGCCTTGTAAATTGAGATTTGGCTTGAAAAGTGGAATGGTTAAAAATGGACAAATGCATCCACATGGTGATTTTAAGATTTACACAACCAATGAGCATGAGGAAAGTTTCTACAGCTCACATATGATAATTGGAAGGTGTATGTGCTGTCAAAACAGGTGGCATTGGCTGTTATGTGGAAATACCATTTTTACCCCTCACTTGAAATTACCATTTTTCACTTACAATGTTGATTTGGTTAATCACACACTTAAGCATGGTTTAAGGATCATATATAAACTTAATCATCTTCATAATCATAACAGAAAATCACATTTCCCCAAATTGGATCTGAAAACCTCTCACATTCATCAATTTCATCAAAATCTCAAGAACACTCCAAATGCAAAACTTCATCAATCTTCCTCAAATCTCAACCAATCTTCGAGATTTCTTTTGCATTCAACTCCTATAATCATCCTCTAGATCTGTTTTGATAGTTTGGAAAGAAAGGAATACGAAATCGTGGCTGTCAAAGAAGCATCATCCATGGTGAAATGATGAATTCGCGCGCTAGAAGCTCTTGCAATCGCATCTAACCGTTCCATTCGTCTTCCTCATCATCTTACTGCAACTGTTTGAAGGAATTAAAGCTCAAGAACAACGAAATCACCGCTGCCATTACAGGTTTGAGAAATTTCGAATCTCATGCTTTGCCAAATTGTTATATGCATTCTATAGTTCACTTCATGTAGAGTATGATGATGCTTGTGGTTTAGCAAATGGTTAACTATAGGAGAAGAAATCTTGAATTGAATTTTCGTGTTCAAACCCTAACGCGATCGATTCATGAGTTATAGCAACATTTAGACGAAATTAGGTTGATATTCAGGATCCTCGTGTTGAGACGGTTTCAACGAGTGCTCGTTTGCTAATTTTGGTGAACTTTCGTTGTTCGTCGTATCCATGCGTTTCTGGAAATTATCGAGGAAGACGATGAGCTTCTGCGTTTTTTCTTCTGTTTGATCCAGATTTCCATTTGAAAATTTGAATGAAGCGTTTCCCGCTCCCGCCTAATCTATTTACAAATCTGCCACTGTAGTTTTAATTTAATTATAATTAATTCTTAAAAAATTCATAAAAATCATTAACACATGAAATAATTCATAAAAAATTATAGAAAAATCAGAAAAATATGAGAATTTTTCCTTTGACTTCCTTGTTGACTGTAGATTATTTTTGACCTATTGGTCAAAGTTGTGCATGGTATAATTATTGTTTGACTTAGGCTTGTCTCACATGTACTCATATTTGATACATTCTACCATTTTGTTCATAAAATGCACATGCTTGCAAATAAATTCTTGAAAATTTTTGTGATGATTGTGGACTCATTGATGCTCATTTCCATATAAATTTCATGAATTTTTGATACCTGGTCAATGAGCAGCAAATTCTGGAACTTAGGTGTGACAATTTGTGTCACACCTCATTATGTCAACTTGCTGGATTTTTTTGAGTGACCTATAATTGTTGGATTAATGTGAAATTTTGCATGATGGTTGATTAACATGTTAAGATGCTGTATGAATATTTGTGGAATTTTACATTGCATTTTCAATTTGATTGTGATTTTTCATTTTTGTTGGTCAATTGTGCAAGCTTGTTTGACATAGGTTGGTAGATTGAATGAGAAATGCTCATATGGTATTGGATTGTCATGAAATTTGATATGCTTGTAGTAGACATATAATGTGACATCCCTGTTTTGGTCTCACTCATTTCTTTTTTGTTTTCATTGAGTTATGAATTTTTGAAGTGAGTTCATGTGTTGATGTTGTGATTTGGAGCCTATAATTGTGTCTGTTTTGTTGATTTTCATTGACATGGTTCCATTTGCCCAATTAAGCTGAAATTTGGTGTGCCATACCTGGATTAGGCCCTGTTTAGGTGTAATTAATTTGAGAATTTTTGGATTTGTTTTGATGTGGATTTGGATGCAATAGTTCTGTTTGTATGCTTGGTGCTTCATTTGAACTAGTTTGCCTTATTTTGTGCATAACATGAGCATGATGAATGATATAAACATGAGACCAATGATGTTTGCTCTTGTTTGACTTTAATTTGAGATTGGTTTGTGAATGCCTTGCTGTTTACGAGTTTTTATTGCCTTTGGACCCTAGGCTTGGCCTAGTGGTCTAGTTGCTAATGTTTGCTTGATTTTTCAGGATCAAAAGCATAATGCACATGGAGAATGATCCAAATCAATTTTAATTGGTGTTGTTGATGTTTGTACACTAACATAACATTGTTTTGTAGGTGGTGAAGCTTAGGCTTGAGCTTTGAGCTTGCTTTATTGTGCATTGCTTTGTATAGTTTGATTGATTGAACACTTGCTGTTTGGTTTTGTCTGTCTGAGTACTAACTGTGTTTGACTGTTTCCAGGTACTTTTAGTTGCTCAGTTCCTTGTGAACTTTTGCTTTGCTTTGCTTAAGCAACTTGCATTGAGGTATAACTTCCTAACTTCATGTAGTCTGGAGACCCGGCTGTTACCGGGCCGGGCAAATAAATGTCTGAAGTCCTCCTTAAGAGGCAATGATTGTGGTTGTTTATTTTCAAGCCCAAGCAGGAAAAGTCCTTCAAAGAAGGCAATTGGTGGAAGGTAGGGACAAGCAGCCTGTCCCCCACTATTCAGTGAGTCTTCTCCTTGCTCCCATTACATGGTTGTAGCGTTGAGATCAAAAGCCCAAGATCTGTCGTGTCAGAGTCATCGAGTATAGAAGGGTTCCCCTATTCTGGACCCATGCTCATTTGTCAGATGCTCTCCCTGGTTAGGGATAAGAGCTATGAGGTCTGATCCTCACTTCATCCTTTCATCTGCTTCACCTTAGCCTCGTAATGGCAAGGTTAAGAGCAAATCAAAACCATGTACAGACGACTCGCTTCGGCGGTCAAACCCCTTTGATTGAGCCTCTTGTTTGGTTATAGCGTGTGCTCTGTGAATCTCTGATTGACATGCTTGATTGAGATGCCTGTTCTCATTTGATATATGATTGTATGCTTGTGTGTTAGCTTCTTTCCTGGATAGGAATAGTTTGCTTATGCAAGTAGGTAGAAACCTGAACTTAGGGTGACTTTGCATGACAACATTAGGCTCGAGTCTCAGCTCCCTAGTGTCGTGTTTTCCCCTCGGTTTCTGGTTAGCAATTCAGTCCCTTTCAGGGGAACTACATCGCCCTGATCCTCGTTCCAGACGAGGTATGTAGGCAGGTGGTCGTGCGAGACCACTCCGGGCAACCTTTTTCTTTTTTGCGTGCGTTTACTTGTTATCTGACTGTGTGTTTGGGTTCGGATGCCGACGTAAGCCCAGTGATTGGCAGTCGGGCTCCACGTTTGCCCTTTTGAGTGTGTTTTGGTTCGGATGCCGACGTAATTCCATCCAGTGGTTGTCGGGCTCCATGTTTGCCACCCTTGCTTGTTTGTATGTTTTGTGTTGTTTGGCGTGCGTAAGCCGAACTACAGTGGCTCTGATTCTTGTTCCAGACAAGATATGTAGGCATAAGGTGCGATACCTTATCGAGCTCGTTCCTCTTAACCGCACCTGCGTTCCCTGTGTGTGTGTGATGTTTAGCAACCTTTTCTTTATTCTAGGACGTGGATCCCTAGGAGTACCTAGGACGTGAGGGGTGCTAATACCTTCCCCTCGCGTAACCGACTCCCGAACCTTTTCTCTCTGGTCGCGAGACCATGTCTTTCCAGGTTTCTCTGAGCGTTTCCTTTCCCTATCTTGGGATAAATAACGCGCAGTGGCGGCTCTGTGTGTGTTTTATTTGTAGCTCGCCGGTTGATTTTTCGCAGGATGCGACATTTTGACATATCGTGCAAACATGAATGGGATGATGAGAAAAGAATGTACAAGTTAGTTATTTTTGTGTTCGAACGGATGAACCTGTTGCCTACGTACCTTCCATCAAAGGTAAGGATCAAAACGCCGTAGTTCGGCTAAAAGATTTCCAAAAATTATTGAGTTGAATTTTAAAACACAAGAGCACTAAGGCTTTTCATTACCAATGGGAGAAAACTCAACCAACATCAACAATCCACCATGCGAGGACGGCTTCAACATACTAGTGAGGGGTTAACCCTATAATAAGTATGGAAGACTTACAATCAACTCACTAAGGATAAGGTAAGAATTACATCAACCACTATGGTAATTAAGACCTACGGCTAATGCATGAAATCATATTAACAATGGACAAAGCCAAAACAATTGAATGGGTGAAGTTAATTGATTATGATTATTCATAAAGTATGGTCAAGGTATGATTAAGATTGATTCAAAGAAGTGTTATGAAAAGGAGTTTGAAAAGTCAAGGACTTAAGGTCCAAGTTTCTAATTTGAAAAGAGGTGAGAATGTTTGCACAACAAGTCAAAGTTTTTGAAAACAAAGTGTGAAAAAGTTTAGGACAAAGAGGGTATGGATGATGGAATGTAAAACTTCTTATAAAGGTTCACCTCTTGAAATCATATAGAAGATGATTCAAGTGTGTCCTTAGGAATGAGGCACCAAACAAATAAAAATGAAGCAAGGTGATACCGGATGCCATCAATGGTCTTATACCAATCTCACAAACAAAAAGCGGATATCGGATACCAATAAATGGGTTTACACCAATCTCCTAAAACATAACAATGATATCGGATGCCATCAATGGTCTTATACCAATCTCACAAACAAAAAGCGGATATCGGATACCAATAAATGGGTTTACACCAATCTCCTAAAACATAACAATGATATCGGATGCCATCAATGGTCTTATACCAATCTCACAAAGCAAAAGCGGATATCGGATACCAATAAATGGGTTTACACCGACCTCCTAAGGTAAAACAAAACTTGGATGTCGGATGTCAATCTATCTGGACTTAAACCAACCTCCAAAGTATGGTCATAGGAATACAAAATGCCACATCACAGGGACTTACAATTGCATCCTCTCACACAACAAACAAGAGCAAAGAAGATATGAGTGACCAATGAGATCTTACACTCTATCCTTCCATATCATGGGAACAAAAGCCAATCAACATGGACTTACAATTGTCCTCAATGGGCAAACAAACATAGATCACAAGGATATGCAATAATGATCATACAAGAATTAACAATCAATGATGAATGCACCATGGCAAGTAAGCAATCATGTTCAAATGAATCAAATAATCAATCAAACAAGTTCAAGTAGCACACTCTATAACCAAACAATTAGGCTCAATCAAAGGGTTGGACTTAAAAGTCCACTGGAATAGGGTAGATGGCGCTCTTAATCTTGACATTGAGAGCCAAGGTGAAGCAGATGAAAGGATATGAGGGGTGTGCCTCATCACTCTTATCCCTGGTCAGGGAGAGCATTGAATATCAGAAGGTGGGGGAGTTCAGAAAGATGGAACTCTCTCCCCAAAGTTAGACTCGATTGATCTTGGGTTTTACTCAACATGCATCAAACACAAGTAGTGTGAGCAATGTGAGTGACTCACAGAATAGTAGGAGATAGGCTGCATATCTCTCTTCTACCAATTGCCTCATATGAGGTCTTTACCTGCTTGGGGACAAATTTAAACAATCACAAACATTGCCTCTTAAGGAGGACTTCAGACAGTTGCCTGGCTAAATAACAAGCCAGGTCTTCCAGACTACATGGAGACAAGAGAGTCTACCTCAATGCAAATGCTATACAAGCAAAGCAATGCAAGTTCTCAAAAGAACTGAGCAACTAAGGGTACCTGAAATCAATCAAATATAATCAGCATCCCAACATAAACTCAAAACAACAATATAAGAACCAACAACAATGTACAATCAAACAATGCAATGTGCATAGCACAAATCTCAAGTGAACCAAGCACCCTACAAGACAAAACAAGTTAGTTTATAATATCAAATGAAACAATCAACTTGCATTAATTCCTTTAAAGCACTTTGCTTCTTAACCTGAAAAGTCAAAGTCAAACTCAAACATGAGTAACAAGACCACTAGGACAAGCCTAGGGTCAAAAGGAGGGAAAAAATTTAAAACAGCAAGTGAAACATGATCATAACCAAGATTTATCAATTAAAAAGAGAACCTAATTGGCCTCACATCAAAACTATGCACTAATTTCATTTTATGCACAATTTAACTCAAAGTAAGCAAATGTGAATCATAAATGAGCAAACAGAATGATTTCAATCAAACAAATGTCAAAACAGCTCAATAAATTCCACAAATATTCTATCCTAAACAGGACACATTCAATGAGCTACATATCAAATTTCATGCCATTTGGACTAGTGGAAGTAGGGGAATTAAATTCACCAAATCATGGTATGCACAAATCAACCTAAAATAGGTCACAAAGCAAATGTCAACTTCAACCAATTGTAAAGCAGTGAGATCAAATTAGAAATGAATGGGACCAAAGCCAAATTGAAGCTAAACATGTTAAGAAACACTCCACCAAATTTCACATTCATATGGTAAGGGATTAGGATTTTACAAGTCATGGAAGTTTGCTACTCAAGCAAAACCCTAAAAATGCTAAACAGCAATCAAAAATGTCAATCAAATAGGAAATGAATCAACAATTCCTACACAAATTCATGGTGAAACTAGACATATACAAGGTATCTCATGCAAAAAATCAGAGCCATAAGCCTAGTGAAAGCATGGGAAATTAAATCATGAACACAGCATAGCATAGTGTGACACATATTGTCACACTCAAAAAGATTATATCATATCTACCAAACCAGAGATCCAAAAATTACAAACTATACATTGAAATCTCCAGGGGAGAGTAAAGAACAAGCATGTGAAATTTCATTAAATTTGGAGCTAGCATGATTATTTTATGATTAAAGTGGTAAAACATATGAATAATGCACACATGATCAAGATCCCTAAGCCAATCCAAAAAAAATACCAGGCACAACCTGAGTTACTATGCCTAAAAAATACTAGGTTAAATTTGGGATCCAACAAAAAAAGTCCCATGTCATTTGGATTAAAATTGATTAAGTTATGAATTTTAGAAGTTTGATTAAATAATGAAATGTTTATTTAAGTTTTTTATATGGATTAATGGATTTAATTTAAGTCTGAGTGGCATAATTGTAATTACTGGACCAAAGCCTAAAACGACGTAGCTTCGTTTTAATGTGTTGGCGGCTCGCCATTGGCCAGAAGCGGCGCCAAACACAATTTTGAATGGGATCGAATGAAAACAGGATCTGGCACGCGAAAATTCCAGAAAATTAGAGCTTCATCGCTGTTCTTCATCTGCAGAATTGGTTATGAACATTTTCGCACCAAAACGTGCAAACTATATACCGTTGGAACCGGTGTTCGATCAGGATTACAAATATGGCCATGGTTTTGTCTATAAGTCAATGTATACAAAGATCCACTCAAGAAAAGTTTTACTACACAAACTTCAAATCCAAAGATCTTGATGCATAGTGGATGAAATCGCATGGTTCAAACGTCAAAATGATCTACGTTCAAGGCACTATTGAATCCATATAACAATTGCAAGAATCGAAGACATTGAAATCTTACCTCTTGATGAACCAACTGTGAAATCCGTGGCTGTTTTGCTCCAATTCTTGAAAACAGATGAAGTACAATGATTATGAAGGTGATTGGTGAAGAAATTTCAGCTCAAGAATGCATGGATCCGTAGATTTTCGCAGCTGCCATTGATGTTCAAGGCTTGGACAGTTGGAGTTTTCACGTGTTTCTTGCTTCAATTACCAAAAACAGAAATCATCCAAGACCTGCAGAGGAAGAATCAAGCATCAACTAGCACAAGCATTAGCAAATTCTTGAAGAATTGATGGAAAAAGTGAAGATGAAACTTGGAGAATTTTGAGAGAATTTGTGATTTTTTTGGATTGGATCTGAAAAAGTGATTATGGATTCTTCAATTCTGTTAGAATTAAGCTCTTATACTTCATGTTAATCCAAGCTTAATCATGATTAGCACCATTTTGATGATTAGTGAAATGTGCACACTTAAGCATTTTGGCCTTTTTGCCCTTGGATGACTAGAACCAATGTAACAGTGATTTTCCATCTTGAGCAAGTCATAAATCATATTTGGGAGCTATTGGAATTGGTCCCATGTCAAAATTCTTTTTACTTTGAAATTTGGACCTTTTTGCCCTTGGCTTTTTAATTGGTACACTTAAAAAATGACCTTTTTATGTGAAGGCTTTTGGCAAAATGTGATGATGGATTTGGATAGTACATGTCAAATGTGGTTTGCTCAAAGAAGAACCATCCAATTTGGCCATTCCATGTGAAAGTTATGCCACTTTGAATTTAGGCATTTTCTGAAAATGATTTGACCATAACTTGCCAACCATAAATGGGAAATGAGTGTTCTTGGACTTTTTGAAAAGGCAAGAACAAGATCTTCAACTTTCATGTTGGACAAATTTTGATTTGGAGCTTGTATGATGAAGTAATTTTGAGGAGAAAAACTTTCCATTTTGGGCAGGTGAGAATTACAGGTCATTTCCATTTTGGGAAACTTTTTGTCTGACTTCAAATCCTTCACTGTGGATGTTTGAAATGCCAATTGAGGCTTATATGGACATGAATGAGACATTTCCAACCATCTCACGCCTTCCAAACCCTGATTAAATGCACAGTTGACCACAGTTGACCACAGTTGACTTTTCTAGGGTTTTGGTTGACTGAGCCATGTTCTGATGAATTTCAAGCCTTTTTCTCTTGAGATTTTGATACCAAATGATGTCACAACTTATATGAACTCCTATGAATGATCATGGTGCCCAAATTCTTCAAGAATGGTCGCCATCCATTGTTCAATGACTTGCTTGACTGACTGACTGATGATTGCTTCAGCTGCAAGCAACATGGTTAGATGACAATATTTGTGTACTTTTGGTTAGTAAACATATGAAAAGCAATGATATACAAATGCAATACATGCTTGGTGATCAAGAATCACACTCACAAGGTACCCACCCACTAGGAGGCAAGCAAAGGTGCACAATTGATCCTTGAGGCAATGATATGACATGATATGATGCCTTGAGGCCATGAGGGATCTTAGGGCAAAAATTGGGGTCTTACACCACCGCACTTCTATTTATCTAAAGGAAAGGTTAGAAAGCGAACAAAAACTGAGAAGTTTTATCGAATCAAACACTAATAAAAATGTCAGAGATCGGGGTAAGGGGGTTGGTTATGCAATGGGAAGGTTTTAAGCACCCAAAACATCCTAGGTACTCCTAGGGAGCCCTTTTCACAAATTTGTATGGTAGGTTGGTATTTGTGAAAATATTTGTGCAAACATGATTGGGGAGATGAGAAAAGAATATACAAGTTATTTACAATTTTGTTATTTGAATGGATGAACCCACTGCCTACGTACCATCTTAAAAAAGATTAGGATCAAAACCTCGTAGTTCGGGGTAAAAATCTCAAAACAAGTTGGTGAATTGATTGATCCAAAAGCCTTAAGGTCTTTTGTTATCCAAGGGAGAAAACTTCAACCTAAAACCACAAATCCACCATGTGAGGATAACTTCAACATGCTAAGGAGGGGTTAACCCTATAATAAGCATGGAAGACTCATTGTCCATCACTAAGGATATAGGTGAGCATTATATCAACCTCAAGGATAACTCAAACCTAATAGCTAATGGTTATGAAAAAGTTTGATAAGAAATGGCCATTGAAACCACAAAATATTTGAATGAGTTATATTTAACAATGAAAAGTATTTACAAAATATGGTCAAAGTTGACTTAAGATTCAATTCAAATAGGTGTTATGAAAAGAAAGTTTGAGAAAATCAAAAGCATAATGCTTAGGTTTCTAATGTTTGAAAACAAATGTTAATGTTTGCACAAAAGTTATGGATTGGGTTAGAGTGGAGGGAAGAAGAAGAATGGCTAAGTCCTAAACATACAAGATGAAGGAAAAGAAATAAGACCACAAATGGAGTTCCCTTCTTGAGATCATAGTGATGATCCAAGTAGCTCCCATCCTTTGTAATAAGCAAGCAAATAAGTAAATACTCAAGCAATCAATCAAGCAAGCAAGCTCTTAGGAATCTTCCAATGGCTCTTGTATCTCTCACTTTTGATGCACATGACAATGGTTCTTCAATTTGGCTCAAATGGGAATCCCTAGCACAAGAACACACACATCAAAAAGTTCTATAATGCAAACAAAGAATGGACAAGAGTGAGTTTAGAGATTAGGTCCTTCCAATTCATCTTTAACATTAAGGCCTTTTACTCTATTTTTGCATAGGGAATGTCCTAAAGTCTAAGCCCTTTTGTCCATTTTGCATTTGGTTCACATCAATCAACACAAAACACAAGCACAATAGTATATACACAATTATATGCTCAAGTGAGCAAAAGGCAAATTGCATTAACATAAACATGTGCTCAAATGCGCAAAAGGTCAAAAGCAAATGAATAATATGTACAAGATATTAAATTGCATAAAGTAAATTGCAAGAATTAAATGACTTGAAGTAAAAGTTAATGGTCAATGGTTAGTGTTAGTGTGCCATAAGGCAATTTAGCGCTATGTTAAGCAATCGTAAGTGGACTAATGTAGTAGTCACACCTATCTGAGGCCGGTCAATAAAAATATAGGCAACAAACACAAGTTAGAGATCTTGATTAGCGAATCAAGCTCCTACGACTTTCCATGCCAAAAGAAAGTGAGAAATAATCTTGTATTGATTTAGGTTTTCATGCTTAATTAGGAAGCAACCTATCCTTAATGCAAAGCCATTCACTTGATCTATGATTAAAATGAATTAGATTTGAATCAAGGAAGGTTAAACCTCCCATACATCAAGGCTAACCACCAATCTTTAACTCATTGATAAAATAAAAAATAAAAAGATGAAGAAGGAGATGCATAAGAATGAACATTAATGGAAATTCAAATGAAGTGATCAACATACATTGACCAAAGATAGATGGAATCAAGGTCAAACATTAGTAAACAGAAGCAAAATGAAACTTAGAAGTCAAGAAACAAATAAAATATTTTTGGTATTTTTGGAAATTAAAATAATACTTGAATTAACATAAACAATTAAAGGTCAAACTTCAAATCCATTTCAAATCAACTTTGAAAAGTCCAAATGGATCATCCTAAGTTCAACAAGGTCAAACAAAGTTTGACAAAAAATTTCAGCATTTTTAGACACCAGAAACTATTTTTAATCAATTAAAAATGCGTAAAAAATAATCTAATTGAATTAAAATCTCAAATCAATTAATAAATTGATGAGAATATTTTTCAAAGATCCATCATCATTCAAAGAGGTTAAGAAAATACTTTTGTATTTTTTAGATATTGAAAACTATTTAAAATGAATTAAAAGTAACCAGAAAAGAGAAAATTCATAAAAAATATCAAATGATAAAATAAAAAAGATTAAAAATGATTTTTAGAAACTAGAAATTAAAAGAGAAATAATGCCATTTGTCTCATATTTTTTGGAATTAAAATGAGAGAGATATGATTTTTTGAAATAAAATGAGATAAAAGAAATTAAATCAGAAATTAGAAAATACAAAATAATGTGGTGCGTTGGATCCAGGCTCATTAATTGAGTTGACACATCCAATGGGCAAGGCATGCGCGCGCACCAAACACTCTAGTCAATGAGAAGCATCAGGCCATTTAAAAAGTCATAACAATGAAGAGATGAGATTGGATCTGGAGAATGCATCGCACAGCTCAAATTTGTTCTGGCAAACAGACGGTGGTGTACACCACTGTCTTCTCCGGCGAGCTCATCAGCTCCGGTGAGAATTGTAGACATGGCAAGCTCAACCAAATGGGGCGATCTATATAGCAATGGAAAGCTGGGGTGATGTACATCACCCCTGTACCATTTATTTTCACTCTAGATCTCCATGGGAAGAGAAATCGGAGGTGGAAAATGATGGTGTTCAACTTGAACTCATGGATTTCAAAAATTAAAAGCATAGTTCAATTGCCTCTGATGAGAGGACTTCAGCCAAACCAAAAAATGCAAGAAACAAGCTACAACCACGGCATTTCGAAGAAGAAAAGTTTGTGTATCAACCTTGGAAATGTGGATCTGTGAAGCTCAATTCCTCTTAGCTATGGATTGCAGTGTGATCTAGAAATGAAGATGAAGCAAGATCAAGGAATTTTGAGTCTGAAAATCAACCAATGTAGTTGAAATTTAGATCTGAATTTTTGAAAAGTAAGTGAGAATTCCTTTAGGTATGGCTATGGAGGGAGTTGTACAGCATAACAGACGCCTTCAGGTTATTGAATTATGAAGCCTAGCACTCTTATTTATAGCAATTGGCAAAGGTATACACGAGCAATGCATGTGCATGAATGGAGAGGGCCTCCATGCATGGGCCTGTACAGGTGCATGGAGGGCCCAAATCCCATTGGTTTGGCAATCCTAACATCAGCAAAGAGGTTTTGGACGTGCAGATGAGATGTATTTGGCTTATGCAATGAATTTTCAAGTAGTTCATATGGTTCTTAAGAACATTTTTTCTCTTGGGGTAATCTCCATTTTACAAACACATTAAAAGTTAGGTCTCAGTGTACTTCAAAATAGTCAGATGAATTGACTGATCAACTTCTCAAGTCCATGCCTCAAATATTGATGAATTGATGATTGAGGTTACTCAAATAAGCTCAAATATGCATGAAATTATGAATGGAAGAACTTCCCTTGATTGTATTTTATCATGGGTTGAGATTGCTTCACGAGCAAGGCACAATTGATGAACAAATGAATTAGGGTTTCCTTGGGAAACAAGCCTTAAGCCCTTTGGTTTGCTTTGATCAAAAGTGATAAATTGAGGTACTTGGGATGCATATATGATGAATGAGAGATTTGGGAACCATTGTCATGCTTTCTTTCATCTCCACCTGGCCATATCAATGAGCATAGGTCTCTTAGGAGCCTTGGATCTTATGATTGCTCAAGCTACAAAACAAGAGATGTTAGTGACATATTTTTGTGCTTTTGGTTAGTAGACAAAATAAGAAAAGCAATAATATACAACTCAAGCATGCTTGGTGGTCTCAAACCTACCCACAAAGGTTCTCACCCAAAGTTTAGGGGCCAAGATGCTATGATCCTTGAGGCAAGATGCAAATGCAATGTTATGATGCCATGAGGGATCTTAGGATCAAAATTGGGGTCTTACAGTCCATCAAGAACAAGAAGCTTCGGAGGTAACTTATATGCTTTAGTTATTGTTGATGATTACTCTAGATATACTTGGACATTCTTTTTAGTTCAGAAAAGTGATGCATTCAAAGCGTTCAAGAAGTATGCAAAGCAAATTCAAAATAAGAAATCATTAACAATTGCCTCCATAAGAAGCGATCATGGTGGAGAATTCCAGAATACTTCTTTTGAAGACTTTTGTGAAGATCAAGGTATATCTCACAACTTCTCGACTCCAAGGACTCCTCAACAAAATGGAGTAGTTGAATGAAAGAATAGGTCATTGGTGGAACTTGCAAGAACAATGCTTAGCGACTCAAATCTTCCTAAGTATTTTTGGGCGGATGCAGTTAACACGGCATGTTTTGTAAGTAATAGAGTTAACATTAGACCTATCCTAAATAAGACTCCATATAAACTCTTCAAAGGAAGGAAACCCAACATTACTTTCTTTCATATCTTTGGATGCAAGTGCTTTGTCCTTAACAATGACAAAGACAACCTTGGTAAGTTCGACAAAAAATCGGATGAAGGTATTTTTCTTTGTTATTCTCTTACAAGTAAAGCATATAGAATTTATAATAAAATAATTTTAAATATAGAAGAATCCATGCATGTTAAGTTTGACGAATCTAACCTCTCGAAAGAGGAAATTGTTGTTTGTGATGATGATGATGATTTTATAGAAATTCCTAAAGAAGATACTTCAAACAAGAATCAAGAAGAACCGATTCAACAAGAGTCAAATGAAAATGATCTACCTAAGGAATGGAGGACTCATAAAGATCATCCTATTGACAAAGTAATTGGTGACATTAGTCAAGGTGTTGCTACAAGATTGAATCTCAAGGATGCATGCTTAAACATGGAGTTCGTTTCGCAAATAGAACCCTCTAAAATTGATGAAGCTCTAGGAGATGATCAATGGATTGTTGCTATGCAATAAGAATTAAACCAATTCGAGAGAAATCAAGTTTGGAAACTTGTTTCTAGACCAAATGGTAAGCACATCATTGGAACAAGATGGGTTTTTAAGAATAAACTTGATGAGAATGGAATAATTGTTCGAAACAAAGCAAGATTGGTCGCTCAAGGGTATAATCAAGAAGAAGGAATCGACTTTGAAGAAACTTTCGCTCCTGTTGCAAGGTTAGAAGCTATTCGTTTATTACTTGCTTACGAATGTTCAATGAATTTTCAGTTATTTCAAATGGACGTCAAAAGCGCCTTCTTGAACGGCTACATCAACGAAGAAGTCTATGTCAAACAACCCACGGGCTTTGAATACTTAAAGCATCCTTCACATGTATACAAATTGAAGAAAGCGCTCTATGGATTAAAACAAGCACCAAGGGCATGGTATGATCGTCTAAGTAATTTTCTATGTGAAAAAGGTTTTGAAAAAGGAAAAGTAGATAAGACTTTATTTATCAAGAAGATAAAAGGGAATACCTTACTTGTTCAAGTCTACGTAGACGACATAATCTTCGGTTCAACCAACAAAGAACTATGTGAAGAATTTGCGTTGATAATGCAAGGTGAATTTGAAATGTCTATGATGGGAAAGATGAACTACTTCCTTGGATTGCAAATCAAGCAACTAAAAGATGGAATCTTTATCAACCAATCAAAGTATTGCAAAGAGTTGTTAAATAGATTTGAAATGGATGGTTGTAAAGCAATGTCAACACCAATGGGCTCCGGATCCTATGTTGATCAAGACGAATCGGGTGTGTCAATTGATATTATGAAGTATCGAGGTATGACTTGTTCTTTATTATATTTGACGGCAAGTCGTCTTGACATAATGTTTAGCGTGTGTTTATGTGCTCGCTTCCAAGCAAATCCAAAGGAGTCACATCTCACGGTGGTCAAAAGAATCATGAAGTATCTCAAAAGAACAACCAACGTTGGCTTATGGTATCCTAAAGGTAGTTTTTGTAAGTTAATTGGTTATTCTGACGCGGATTATGCAGGTTGTAAAACAGATAGAAAAAGTACTAGTGGTACATGTCACATCCTTGGAAATGCATTAGTTTCGCGGGCTTGCAAGAAACAAGCATGTGTTGCTTTAAGCACTACCGAAGCAGAATATATAACCACAGGTAGCTGTTGCACTCAAATACTTTGGCTTAAGCAATAACTTCATGACTACGGACTCGATCTTGGATGCATTCCTCTTTGTTGTGACAACACAAGTGCAATAAACATTACAAAGAATCCGGTCATGCACTCAAGAACCAAACATATTGACATTCAACATCACTTTCTTCGTGACCACGTGCTTCAAGAAGATGTCGAAGTCACATTTGTGAATACTCATAATCAACTTGCCGACATCTTCACAAAACCTTTGGCGCGAGAACCATTTTACAAAATTCGAAGGGAACTTGGGATTCTAGATGAGTGTGACATATAATTCGTCAAAAACACATCAATAATCAAAGGTGCACATACGTTTCCAACTCATCCATTTACTTTTGAAATTTATTTCATGGCTCTCTACTTCTACTCCTTTCTTTTACATGATTCATTGGGTGTCTTTTGCATGAATCTTTGATAAAAATATGTGTTTTTTTAGCTTTTTTCACTGAGTAAATCGATTTACTCATGATGTAAATCGATTTACACATAAAACAATAGCACTGGTTTTTGTATTTGGCATATTTGGCACTGAGTAAATCGATTTACCCATGCTGTAAATCGATTTACCCATAAAACATTAGCATTGTTTTTTTCGTGTTTGGCATATTTTGAACTAGGTAAATCGATTTACCCATGATGTAAATCGATTAACCCCTGAAACTTTTCACTTTTTGTGTTTTCTGGCCATATGGTAATCGATTTACCTATGGGGTAAATCGATTTACCTCTGCGTGTTCATATTTTTTTCTTTTCTTTTACTTTGGTTGGTCCAATCACATCCCTTCTCTCTCCCATTTAAAAGAAAAAATTTCTCACAAAACCTCACTTTAACCTAGCAGCCAGAATCTGCCCACTTGGTGCTCTCACCTCAAAAATTTCATCTTCTCCAAATCACCCAAAACCTTCATTAAAGCTTATCTCCATCATCTCCTAACCTTTACTCATGGCATAAAAACTTAATAGAAAAACTGGAATTGATGGAAAAGGGAAAGAAAAAGCTTCGTCATCATCCATGGATGTTCAATATTTCTTCAAAGATCACACCCCAGAAGAATTGGAGAGGTATCAAAGTTTTATCAAAAGAAGATTGTTCAAACTCCAAAATTCGGTGATCTCTCTTCCTTTCTTGAAGAATGCTTTAATTTTAAAGGTAAATTAATCTCTCTAGGTTTAGGGGCTCTCATAACTTCTTTTGGACCCTATTATCCAGATTTAGTGAGAATGTTTTATTGTAACATGTGCATTGAGAATGGAAAATTTGTTTCACATGTTAGAGGGAAAAATATTACCTTGACCCCTAAGAGACTTGGTCAAATTTTGGACATTCCCTCGGGTGGTCACATGTTATATGATCTGGAGGATGAAGTATGGAATGATTATAATAAAAGAGAATTTTATTTTGGCTTAAGTAGGATATCGGAAGGCGAATATCATGTAAAAAGGGTTGAATCTCATGGTGGGGAAGAACCACCAAAAGATTTCTGGAGTGCTGGAAATTTTTTCATCAATGATAGGTTGCTTCACTATTTCTTGGCTTATGTTATACTTCCTAGAAATTCAAATCATTATACTGTTACCGATATGGAGATGCAAGCATTATATGCTATTAAGAATGACATTTCGCTTAATTGGTCACGTCTCATTCTTCACCATTTGATGACTCACACCAACAAGTTTAAGTCTCTTCCTTATGCTTGGTTCATCACTCGTATTATGGAGTATTTTAATGTTGATTTTAGTGATGTTGAATATTGTCTTATGGATACAAGAAGTCACAAAATCTCTATCAAGAATGTGGACAAGCGGATGGGCTATCGGTATAATTTGGAAACTAAGTCGGTTATGTTTATTGGTGGCAATAATGAAGAAAATGAAGAGATTCCTCAAGAAGTAAATGGTGGTGAAGATGTACCTCCTCCAAGTGGTTTAAGTAATCAAGACCTCTTTAACTTCATGACATCTCAATTTGCTAACCTTAACACATCCATCAATGACCAATGGATTTCGGTAAATAATCAAATTACGCTAAATCATGAAGCCACCACCAACCACATAAACCTTCTTCAAACCGACATGAATCAACACTTCTCTTATCTCTACTCACATCTCAATATCCCTCCATATGATCCAAATAACCCAGCTGCTCCCGCTCCTATACTTACGCCCATTCAACAACAATTTCCTTACCAAGGCAACAACTACAACAACACCAACAATAACATGAACCAACCTTAGTCTTTTTCTGTTTGTTTGTATGATTCTTGTTATAGGTCGCTAATTGCATATTTGGTTTCATTATGTTTTAATTATGTCTAATATTTGAACTATTTTGGTGTAAGGTACTTGGTACCACAACTTTGTTTGTTTGCATTGTTTATGATTTTAATTTTGGAATGCATAAGGCTGTTTTTCTTTTACTAGTTATGTTGTATATTCTATTTTATATTTTCATGTGGTTATCTTTCACCCATCTTTCCCTTATTTTTGATAATGTCAAAGGGGGATAAAGGTGTTATGAATTATGCTTGTATGCTGGTGAATTTCCTAAGGTACAAATGATACAAATCTCCTTCAAGATGATCAAGTCAACATGATCATAAGCTTCTCAAATTTAGGGGGAGTTATACATCTCAAGGGGAGAAATTTTTGTTTCCGTAAATTGCTCGCATCAAAGAGGATTATTTGTCATCATCAAAAAAGGGGAGAATGTGAAGTCAAGCCTCTCTATGATGAATGTTTTTGATGAAGACAAAACTCCAAGCAACAAGAAGGAAAAGATGTTATTCAATGATAAAGCATCTTGATTCAAGAAGTTAAGCTTTTCACTTCAAGAAGGTATAATGAGAATACTTACCTTCACTAAAGTCTTAGATGCTCAAGTATTCATATGGCTATTGCATAACTTTTTATAGTGCATGGAAAATGTCTTAGAATCATATTTTTCATTTTCAAACTGGGTAAATCGATTTACCTATAAGGGAAATCGATTTACCACTGGAGCCTTCATATTTTTTAAATGCAAAGAATAAATTTTTCACTTAGGTAAATCAATTTACCACTTAGGGAAATCGATTTACCACTGGAGCATTACTTTTCCAGAAGCAAAATTTTAAGTTTTTTAACTAGGTAAATCGATTTACCTCTTAGGGAAATCGATTTACCATTGAAAGATTTTGAAAATTTTTAAACGTTGCAACAGGGTAATCGATTTACCCATTATGTAAATCGATTTGCCACTGTGCGTTTCTGAAAAATCAGTGGTTGTTCATGCACCTCTTCATGCACCATTTCATGGAATCTTTTCATTTCATCTTTGACAATTGTTCATGATTCTTTTAGAACATTACCATGTTTCATTTGAGGTGTTATGTGCATATAAATACATGATCTTTCAAATTCAAATTTCACCTCTTCCAATCAATCTCTTAGAATTTTTAGAATTCACACTTATTATTTTAAATCTTCATTCAAGATTTTTCGGCATATTTTCATATCATTCAAAACAGAAAATTCTTGAGCAATCTAATATCTTTATGTTATGAATTATTTTCATTGGAAGAGAAGATCAAGCAAATTGATATATCACTTTGAGTGATCATTATACTACAAACTTTACATTCAATCCATTGTTGTAATCCATATCTTAATTTTTAGAATTGTTAAAAAATGAGATTGTGTGTTTTGTAAACACCTTGCTGTCCAGGATTGTTGGAAGCAGGAGAGATAAGTTTGAGAGGATTATTCCCATATCAACTTGGTGAATCACAAGAGGTTGTTCTTGGTGATTGTGTCTGTCATGTACAAGTCATAACAGATAGTGAAATCTCTTTCATGTTGAAAGGGGACTGGAGTACTTTCGATCTGTGAGGGGAACCAGGATATTTCTTCGTGTCCTTTATCTTTCCATACTTTACCGTTCATCGCTTAACATAACCAGAAAAGAAAGAACAAAGTTTTTTCATAAACCGAAAAAAGAGTTCAAAGATCCTAATTCACCCTCTCTTAGGCGCTACTCAACTTACAACAACCACTTGCAAAGACCATAAGAGTATGATCTTTGCATGACAAGCTAGGCATGTCACATCTCAAAAAAATATGATTCTTCACGAAGGCGTTCATATGCTCGCGGGAAAACAGAGTCACCACCAAACTTTATTTATTCAAAAAGAGGAAAGGTAAAATATCGATAAAACCCTTAAGAGAAAAAAGAAAATGGTCGTCGCAACCAAATTTAGGTTTAGGAGTCAATTACTTAAGGGGAAGATATTAACACCCCATCACGTCTAATGTACTCAACGGAAACCTTTTAGTTAGTTTTGTGATTGAATGTTAGTTTGTGTAATTGTTTTCTTCTACTTATTCTGTGAGAAAAAGAAAGAAAAGATTTTTAGAACTTTTTATTAATGTGCCTAACAAGATTTCAAAATTTTGCTCCTACATATCTCCAGGTGTGATAGAGAACTCAAGGTTACGTAATTCTTTATAGCGAAGAACTATTTGTTGGTTGCTTTTAAGGAGTGATCCTTTAGACATATCGAGTGGTTAAACCTTTCCTTATTTCTCTCTCTTGGAGGCTGAAGCCTTTGTTTATTTAGGTTGATATGGATAAAGCATACTCGCTTCTGAAAACGGTATTCAAAGTCGCGCAAGGGCGGAAACCAAGTTTGATTTGTTTGAGTATGTTTTAGAGTTTGGAAGACAAATATTCATGACTTGCAAGCAATTATTACTTGGTTATAATATTTGGGACTATGACTGGACCTTTCGCCCAAGTAGTCTTTCTAAACAATTTGTTTGCGAAAAGGTTTGGATATTTATAAGTCTTTTGAATGAAAGACAAACACTTGAGCTTGCAAGAAACTACTACTTGGGCATAGTGTTCGGCACTGTGACTGGATCTTTCACCCATGTACTCTTTTTCTTTCCATTTATTGAGAAAAGGAGACGTGTTTGAATCTTTGGCTAAAGACGAAGTATTTATGACTTACAAATGATTACCACTTGGGCCTAATACTCGGTACTATGATTGAAAATTTCACTCAGGTAGACTTTTTCTTTCATTATTGTTTGATATAGTTAAAGTGTGGATTAGTCATTTTAAGTTTAATTATGAAAAGAGCTTGATGTTGGATCAAGCGTTTAGTTTGCGTATGTGGATGAATTGAGTTATGAAAATGGTTTAGAAATTAGGGTGATTAAGAATGAAATTGAATTCATGGTTTGAAAATGATTGTTGAAATGATATTGAAACGACTTTGAAATGATGATGAAATGGTTTTACTTGAGAAAATTGCTCAACATTGGAGCAAGCTTATTTTTGCTCTTTTTTGAAATGGTTCATTTTATGTTAATCTTAAATTAACAATTAACTAATGCAATCAGAACAAAAATAAAGGAAACGATAAAATTATTACAAGTCCTATAAATTGGGGTACATTTTGTCGAATGGAGATATAATAAAATGATTAGAAAACAAGCTTAATAAACAAGTAAACAAGTGAAAGTAAATAATGGAGCTCATTGTAAGGAGACCCAAGAGAAAGTTGTGGGACCAAAAACAAACAAAAATCGAAAGCAATGAATTTAGCTCTAAACTAACTTAAAGTGAATTCATGTAGGAATCTCTCTATAAGAAGCCGAGCAAAAATGATATTACAAATTCGAATTTGCAACACAATGAAAAATCAAGCAACTCGGTAAACTATATACAATATTTACAACAGAAAAATAAACAGAAACCAAGGTAATGAATTTAGATTTAAGTTAAGCTAACTTAAAGTGGATTCATGTAAGAATCACTTTATAGGAAGTCAGACAACATAATATATGCATCCAAAACAATTTTCGAAAGCCAAATTAAATTTAAACTCCAAAATCCAATGCAACGATAAACCAAACAACAACGCATACAATGATTAAAACTAATCACATAATGTCATATGGTCCAAAACACACTAGCCCAAAATAGAATTCACGCTTGCCTAGTCAACATCTAAGAACTATCTATTCAAAAAGTAAAAAATAAACAAATAAATAAAAACAATATTGAACTACTAGAGTAAAGTAAACCAAGTACTTCAAATAATAATTACATTATTAAAAAAAATCTAAAAAAGAAATAGTAAAATAAAACAAAAGTAAAACTAACATAAAAATAGGTTAAGAAAAAAAGAAAAAGAAATAAAATAGGTTTGTACGTGCATGAGCAATAACAACGGAAAAAACTCCACCTTTTCTTGTTTCTACATCAAATTTTAGAGAAAGAAGGTTCATGTGGACATCTTTTAATATTTTGAAAAAAAATGAGAGATATGTTCAGAGAGGGAGGCGCCGTAAACGACTGTTATGGAGAGGCTGAATGAAGCTTCACGAAAGCAGGGGTGGCAATTCCAAAGGTGACATATGTTGTGACTTAGTTTGCACGACAATAGTGTTATCTTCACGTAGCAGTATATTTGGTAATGGAGGTTGAGATTTGTTGCGTTGTGAGATGACTGAGTTGTTTGAAGGTGACAGCAGTGAAAGGATGATTTAATGGCGGAGGGCAACAACTTTGAGAGGTGTTGTGATGAGTTTGAAAGATTTTATAAGTGTGTGTATTTCGGTGGGGATGTGGTGAAAGAAAGAAGAGGTTGAGCGGACCAGTGGGTTCTTACGGTGGAGGAGAAAAGTGAGTTATGGTTATGGAGTTCACCGGAGTGTGGTGGTCGAAAGTTTGAAGGAGAGGATGTGAGAAGCCTGACCGGTGGCTTAAGTGGTGTTTTATGCGGTTTGTTGTTGGGTTTATAGTGGTGGTGCAAGAGTGAATAAAGTGGAAGTTAAGGTGGTAGGCGATGAGGGTTAACGTGATTGAGGGAGAATAGGAAAGGAATGTTCGGTTAAAATAATTATGTTTTGGTCCTTGGTGGAGGCTAAAATGATACCAGGTGGGGAAGATGATTGGTGTTGGAAATAGTGGAAAATAGTTAGTGTTGTAGGCTTTGTATGTGATAGGGAGGAAAAGAGAAAGAGCTTAGTCGATGGTAATGAGAAAGAAGGAGGGATTATGCAAAATTTATTTTTCTCTGATAGTTGAAGATAAAAAATTTCAAGTTTCCTCTTTTTGTCCTTCATATCTCTCTCTCTCTCCCTTTTTATTGTTCACCCATTAAGAAAAAGAAAACGGTTATCACCGCGTGTGTGTGACAAATTGGTGATCCTCTTACTTTTCCATTTACAAATCCACAACCTCCTATTATGAGCTATCATTGGATTCCCTTCTAAAATATCTTATTGCCAATTTTGAAAAGAGAGAAAAGACTTCCAATAATGGGATGCCATGTGGTAAAGGTTAGAAAGGGAAACCTGATTTATTTTTTACCTTCAGCACTCAACTCCTTTCTTCTTTCTTCTTATTCTTCTTTTCTTTTTTTATCATAAAATTAGGTTAATAAATAAATCAAAAACAAAATAAATAACATAAATTCAAACTAAAAAATCTATTAATTCTAATTAATCTAAATGGTTATTTTGACTAAAAAATAAAAAATAAAAGGATAAAAAATAAAGAAAAATCAGACGCAAAAATGCCCGTAAAAATAAAATGACTACATCAAAATGATCAGCACGAAATAAACCTCTGGAAAATAGAAAGATCTTGATCAATATTTGAAGTAAAAAATATCCAATTCAAAAGGCTTAGGCTGATTAAAATGCGACCCTAAAAAGATTCGAAAAATAAAACTAGCACGCCAAGTTAAACTACGCGAACCATAGAGTAATAAAACTACTATTTGCAAGCTCGATCTTAAAAAATTTCATCCGCTAAGTTTACGCACATTTGAGAATCAATTCAACCAGCCTGTCTATAGATTCAAAAATTTATTTTGGTTGACATTTTAAGCATTATGCGAGATGAAATGCATGATATGATATGCAGATGATGCAAATGTCTTGATGAATGCATTGAATTTTTCATTTGAGGGCAATATTGGGGTATGAAAATTTCCCCTATTTAAACATCTTTAACTGGAGGATATCAAGAACTCTTATATTCAAATATTCATGGTGAAATATAGTTTAAATACCAATCATACCCAAATTTTGTCCTCTTATGCAATGAAATGATATGTTACGGTTATGAATTAAGTGCATTGAGATTAAGAAATACTCTTGATTTATTAATCATCATATGTTATACAACTTTACTGAGAATTAATTTGTTATAAAGTATCATGTTTGATTGTTCTTTAAACGCTCGTCGTTAAAGGTAAACTCTCATGGGGAAGAAATGATCATATTCAGCTCCTTTTAGCTTAATGTAGACTCCTATGGGGATTAAAAAATCATGTTCAGTTGCTCCTTATTGATCGGAGCTAATACATAGATATCTCCTCCTCTGGAATTTAGTGAGGAAAGTTGATTTCTCAAGTTTGATGCTCGGATCTAACATATAGAGATCTCTACCTTTCGTTGAAATTAAAAACTTTGATCTAACACAAAGATATCTTTGTACTGCTTACATTTGAGATGCTTGGACCTAACACAAAGAGATCCTTGCGTTGTTGGGCATGATGTTCCAATCTAACATAAATAGATCATGGCACTGCTGAAATGGATACTTGTATCTAACACAAAGAGATCCTCGTAGGCTGGAGGTAGAATATTTTAATTTAGCATAAAGAGATTGTCATTTTTCTAATGATTAATTTTCAGATCTAACACGAAGAAATCTAAACAACCTTGAAAAACTTGATATCCCGATCTAACACAAAGAGATTTTATTTTGTCAAGAAGATGATGGTCGAATCTGACACAAAAATCTCCTCTCTCAGTTGAAAAATAATGCTTAGGTCTAACACAAAGAGATCCTCTCCTGTTGAAAATTGATGTTCAAACCTGACACAAAGAGATCTAAACGGCCCTGAAAAGTTTGGAAGCTCTGATCTAACACAAAGAAATCGCGACTGAAGAAACTTTGATCTAACACAGAGAGATCATCATTGATGAGAAGAAACTCTGATCTAACACAAAAAGATTATCGTTCTATCAAAATGATGTTCAGATCTAACGCAAAGAGACCTTCACGGGCTGAGACTGATAATGTTCTGATTTATCACACAGAGACCTTTACATTGTTGAAAGTAATGCACCGATCTAACACAAAGAGATCTTCACTTCTGAGAAGTTTGATGCATATATCTATCACAAATAGATCTTCATATGCTAGGGATGGATGCTCGGATTTAACACAAAGAGATCCTCGCCTTCTTGAGAAGTTGAATGCTCTGATCTAACACAAAGAGATATTTGTTTGTTGAAAATGATGCTAAGATCTAACACAAAGAGATCCTTGCATTGCTGGTAAGAAACTTTGATCTAACATAAAGAGATCATCTCCCTGAAATTGATGTTCTAATCTAACACAAAGAGATCATTGCACCACCTAAATAAGACTTCGATCTAACGTAAAGAGATCGCCATCCTGCTGATAAGAAACATCAATCTAACACACAAAGATCTTTGTTTTTGTTGGGAAATGGATGATTAGACCTAACACAAAGAGATCTAAACAACCTTATTGAAATATTAATGCTTTGAATTAACATAAAGAGATCTTCACACTGCTGAAAATGAGGCTAAGATCTAACACAAAGAGATCCTCACACTGTCGGTAAGAAACTCTGATCTAACACGAGATCCCCGTACGCTGGGGGTAGAATGTTTCGATCTAACACAAAGAGATCGTCGTTTTGCTGATGATTAATGTTCAGATCTAACATGAAGAGATCTAAACAACCTTGAAAAACTTGACATCCCAATCTAACACAAAGAGATTTCGATTCTGTCAAAAAGATGCTCGAATTTGACACAGAGAGCTCCTTGCTTGGTTGAAAAAAATGCTTAAATCTAACACAGAGATCCTCGCCTACTGAAATTTATGTTTAGACATGACACAAAGAGATCTAAACATCCTTGAAAAGTTTGGAAGCTCCGATCTAACACAAAGAGACCGCCGCTGAAGGAACTCCGATCTAACACAAAGTGATCGTCGTTGATGAGAAGAAACTCCGATATAACACAAAGAGATAATCGTTTTATCAAAAATGATATTCAAATCTAACACAAAGAGACCTTCGTAGGCTGATAATGACAATGTTATGATTTACCACACAAAGACCTTTACACTATTAAAAATAATGCGTCGATCTATGGTTCATTAAATTTTACATCCTTTGAGATAAATACCATGCCATCCTTGTTCAAGCATTTATGTCCCTTGTATGTGGGAGATATGCATAGATAAACACCCTTAGTACTTATGAAAATCATCTTTTGTTGATTATAATGTCTTAAATGTGGGTAGCATAAACAGCCAAATACTTTGAGACTCGTGTAATCAGGTTGCTTGTGGTGTAAGGAAAATGATGGTGAAGTATAGTTTGAGTGATTTTATGTAGGAAAACAGTTAATTAGGTACTCTTTAGTGGTGAAGTTATGGTCTGACAAGTCTAGAGGTAAGGAAGCATGAGCCAAGAAGTCAACACCATTTCCACAATTTGTCTATGCTTTCTTTCCACTATGCTACTCTGATGTGTTGTATGAGGACATGTAAGATTATGTATGATTCCTAGTTAATATGGGAACTTTGTGAATGGTTTGAATTATCCACCAAAATATGATTGATTAGCTTTGATATTTGAGTTAAATTGTGTTATCACATAACTCATGAAAAGCTTGAATGCATTAAGGGAATCACTCTTCTGCTTAAGCATATAGATCCAAGTATACCTTGTATGTGCATAAAAAAAGAGATAATAAAAGTAACCTCCCCTAGATGGTTTTGGGGAAGTCCCCCATAAATCTAAGTGAAGTAATTCAAAGGCACAACTATATTTTGTATGTGTTAAGGGTGCATGAAGTATGTGAGACTTCTATAGACAAGAAGCATGACAATTTTTTTCACATTTATTTTTATTCAAAGAAGTATTACACATGTCAAGTACATAACTGGTAGCTCTAGTATGAGCATGTCCTAAACTAACATTCCATAAAACATGATTGTTAATAGACGAGGCTACATTATCTTGTCTAAGGCTAGCAATAGTGTTACTAACAAAAGAATGCAAAGCTTCAGAACTATTAGAAGTAAGGTTGGGCGAGGTTTCAAAAATGAGATTTTTGAAGAAGCACAATCCACTTTCATTAAGAAAACATTCAAGCAAGAGCATGTTAGATGCTTGTGATTTGACAAAGCATTTGTTAGCATGAAATTTAAAGTCAACAAAATTTGAAACAGATAACAGATTTCTAGTAATGCTAGGAACATAAAGCAAGTTGTTCAAAAAGAGAAGATCTAGGTATGCATTTAGACTTAAATCTAGTTGAACATATGGAATACACTACTAAGTTATGTCCATTACCAACTAAGACTTTATGAGGTGATGCACAAGTGTGTATATTTTGCAAGTTTGAAATGCTAAAGGTTATATAATGGGATGCACCTGAGTCTACAAACCATGCTTGAGAATCCAATCCTTAGGAACCTGAAGCACATGTTGCTTAGCTAAGTATGCAGTGGCTTGAGTGGTGTTGGAAGTTTGACCTTGTTGTTGCACTTGAGACTGACCAGTTCCAGTTGTGGTAGCATATTATGCTTGAGTTTTGCTTGGAGTAAGGACAAAGTATTAATCAAAATTGTGCCAACACTCCCCAATGGAATGACCATATTTGTTGCAAAGATGACATGTATGTTTGTTTCTTATGGTATAATGTTGTCTTCTTATACCACTTCCTCTGAAGCCACGAGCTATACCCCTATGATGCTGATAAAATCTTGAGTTACCTGCATTTTTTGCTGAGAATTGGTTTGGTCTTGCTTATTCTATGCTAGTTGTAGCACTTGGAGTTGTGAGCTCATGTTTGTACTTCTCCATTTGAGATTTTTGAACATAGAGAAATGCTTCAAACTCATACGTATCAGTAAGTTCCACTTTCCCATAAATCATCACGATGAAAAGGTTGTATTCCTTATGTAACCCTTGAAGAATGAAATCCACTTAATCTCTCTTAGAGATAGGATCATTAATAACTAATCATAAACCTTCAATTTCTCTAATGCGAAGAACATACTCTGAAATAGATTTGTTACCTTTCTTGATGGTTTTTAACTCAGCTCGAAGTTGACAAACTCTTACCTTCATTTGTGAGTGAAAATGCTTGTAAACTTTATCTGATACCTCATATGCATGCTTGCATGATAGAACTCTTGGTAGAAATGATTCATAAATGGTATATAGCAACCATGTGGAGAGTGTTTGATCTTGAATGATCCATGCCTGATACTCTTTAGATACAATATTTGAGAGCCTTTCACTACCGGTTTTGAACATAGGCGGAATCTAAGGATTGGCCACGATTTTGTGCAGTTTGTGTGACAAAATCACACCTTTAACCTTCTAATTCCATACAAGAAAGTTGTTCTCATATAGTTTGGTGGAGATTTTTGGTGCAAACCTGTTTCCTGAGCTTGTGTGTATCATTGTCGGCGCCATTGTTTGTGAAGATTTGAACACATCTTGTGTTTCTTGCAACATACTATCTTGATCTGCCATGGAAGCTTATCTTAAGCTTGCTATTGATGATTCCAGATTAACATACAAGAATTATGCACAATCAAGAATAAAGCAAAAATGATTTTGCGAGTGGGATTTGGTCCCTTAGGCGATTAATACCATAATGAGAATGAGAATGAACATTGAAGATGATGAAGGTTATGAAATAATGATCACGTAATTTGTATTAGATCTAGTGTATATTATTAATTAGAAGTTATAATGCATGAAGCTTGATATATATAGTTTGATCAAGCTTCTCAAAGTTAGTTAGAAGGCGTGAAGGTTAATATGACTTTATAACCAACTTTCCTAATATATTACAACTAAATTTTAGCCAACATATTCATAATTCCATATCACTATAATAGGGAGGGATAAAACCATAACTTTTTTTTTGGTTGAAGAAAATGATAAACAAAAAATCTACAGAGCATAAAAATGTAAAGGGTCTCAACTTCGATGTTACAAAAAAACCACTTATACAAGAAAACTTAAAAACAAGTTTGAAAATTTAAATAAAAAGTTTAAAAACAAAGTCAGAAAATAATTTCAAGTACTCGTCTAATGCATGAGTCATCAAGATATTACATGCAAAAAGGAAAAGGATGAAGGGATGCATAAAAACACAACCTTTGTTGAAGAAGATGACCGACTGAAAACCATAATGCATAGTATAATGACCTACAAAGAAAAAGAATGAAAAGGGTATCGTCTTCAATGTTAAAAATCACCCATAAATGACATGCAAAAGAGATAAGAAGTTAATGGAGGCAAAAAACATAAACTTTCTTACTTGAAGAAGACTACAAACAAATATCCATATGAGAAAGACGATGACCTACAAAACAAAAAGCATGCAAAGTAGGGTTCTCAATAAAATAAAGGTTAAATATATGGAAATAAGGAAAATATCTGACGGAGAAATAGGAGGAATAAAAAGAGAAAATGAGAGGATGTTAAGGCAAATATTATGGTGGGTCTTCCACTAGTGAGAAGGGTTAAGGATCCATGATTTGGACACACGGTGGAAGAGAGAAACTCATAATGATAATGTTTTAGGATGGAAGAGATAAAGTTAGAGGAGAATGAAGAATGGGAGAAGGAAAGATAAAAAAAGAATAAAATGAGGTGTTGGAAACGGTAGTGGCTTCCTATGGAAGCTAATCAACATTAATGTAATAAAAAATTCTATACGGAAAGTGAAAAATGACCAAAATAAAAGAAAATATAATAGGTGTTTGTAAAAGGAGTTGGAGCATAAGGTACACTTCATTAATATTATGTTTTAATAGATATATATATATATATATATATATATATATATATATATATATATATATATATATATATATATATATATATATATATATATATATATATATATATATATATATATATATATATATATATATATATATATATATATATATATATATATATATATATATATATATATATATATATATATATATATATATATTGTATATTGGTGTCCTTAAGATCATCCATTTTAAAGTTTGTTGTCTAAAAAAGAGATGTAACAATCTTGGTTTTAATTTACATGTTTGAACACTCAAACTCCTATGAAGTTCTTCTTGATTTAGAAATAAAAATCCATAAAAGCCTTTCTAAGTGGTTTCATTGTCAATTTAGCAATAAAAAACCAAACTTTAACTAGTTTTTCCTAAAGTTAAGGTGCAAGCATGAGTGCACATCTTTTTCCATGAACAAACATTCATGAATATTATTTTCATAGAGACAAAGACCATCATATTCATCTCTTATGGTATGTTTATAGTAAGATGTTTTCTCTTTAAATTGGATTTAGGGAATTAATTCAAGGAAAAGTCAGAAACATTATTTAGAGCTTTGTGCAAACATTTTTATTCTTAATTCAAGGAAATATCAAAAACATTATTTAGAGCTTTGTGTAAACGTTTTATCCTGTTACAAAACAATAGAGAAGGAAGACTTTATGACTGTGGGATGATGGATCGATAAAAAAGGTCACCGAATTATGGTTAACCAATGGTATCCATGAGAGTATACATAGAAACCCTAGAACATAGCATGGTGGAAAACTCCAACAAAGGTTATTAGAGTTTTTTTTCTTCAAATAAGTTGGACATGTTCAATTATTAGTTAAATAATCAATTTGTAAAGAACTTTTGTAATTATTCAACAAGTTGCATAGTAGTGTTCAATTATGCATTAAATGTTGAGAAAACTCCAATCTTGAAGTTAATCGAATCAATCTTGATGAACAAGAATTAATCTTTATGATTAATAATTCCTCTTGTTCTTCACCCTTTACTTAGGTGAAACTATCACTCCTTGGTTGCAAGATAATTCTACACTACATAGAGAATTGAAAGAAGAAAACAAGACAATTGAAGGTGATATAAAAGAGAAATTCTAAAGAAAGAAGAAGAATGTATTATTGTGCAAACTACACTCAAAGTGTTTGCTATAATGTGTGTTAATCACAATTGCGATTTCAAAATCTACACAAATGTATTACAATACTTGTTATTCGCACCGAGTTCATATGAAATGGAGCTCCTATCTATTTATAGAAGAGATTAATTATAGTCCAAGTAATAAAAAAATAACTAACTCAACTAAAACTAATCTAAGTTAACTATTTCAACTATGTCGACTCCTTCGACAACCACATGCTTCGACAGACTATATTTGACTTTTTATCAAATTTAGCAAATACAGACTATGTTCGACACAACCCAAAACACCTTTTGACACCTGTCAAATACAAACACACTATTTTAACTTCAACACAAAGAACTAAATATTTAACCCACCACCTAATTCATTGTGTCTAAGATATCTACATTCATCATTGTTCTTAATTTCTTGAACAATTCCACCTACACAACCTTCATCATTATATTTGCAATCTGATTCTCTAATATACAATGCTCCAGGCTCAACTTTCCATTTGCTACATGCTCTCTCAAGTAATGGGACCTCATTTCTATGTGTTTTCTTCTTCCATGTGTTATCCGATTCTTTACCAGGTCGATAGCCGACATACTGTCGATCTTCATGGTTATTGCTCCATGATTCTTCCCTATAATTTATTCGACTAGATTCATCATCCATGTTACTTGGCATGCACATAACAGATCTGTTATGTATTCTACCTCACATGATGCTAAAGCTAGCACCGGTTCCTTTCTTTAACTCCATGCGACTGGTGCACCATCTAACATGAACACATATTCTGCTGTCGATTTTCTATCTTCAGTATCACCATACCAATTAGAGTCATTGTAGCCCACAAGTTTGCATTATTTTCCTTCAGCGAATGAAGGAAACAAAATACCATAGTGTTCCTTTGAGATTCCTTAGTGTCCTCTTGGTGGCTGCAAGATGAGATACCTTTGGCTTCTGCATAAATATGTTGAGCATGCCTAGATAATAGGCTAAATCTGGTCTTCTGTGAGATAGGTATCGAAGTGATCCAATGAGTATTTTGTACTGCATTGGATAAACATCATCTTTAGTCGAATCTTTTGTTAGTTGCAATATAGGCTTGGTTAGAGTCGAAGTTGGGTTGTAATCTTGCATCTCAATCTCTTGAGTATTTCTTCTGCATATCTTCTTTGGTGCATCATCAAGCCTCTACTACTCTTGTAGAATTTTATACCAAGGAAGCATGAGATATTTCCCAAGTATGGCATTTAAAACTCCTTACTTAAGTCATGTTTGAAGTCTTCGATCTCCTTCTTGCAACTACCTGTTATCAACAGGTCGTAGACATAGAGACATAATATAAGCAGCTCACTCTTGCTTCTTCTGACATACACACCATGCTATGCCGAACACTTCTCAAACTCTTTCTCTCTTAGAGAGCCGTCTATTTTCTTGTTCCAAGCTCTTGGAGATTGTTTCAATCCATACAGAGCTTTATGCAATATGTATACTTTCCTTACTTGGTCATTTTTCATAAATATAATCGGTTGTGTTACATACACCTTTTCGTCTAGAGGGTCATTCAGGAATGCACATTTCAACTCCATATGACATATCAACTAGTTATGCATATTGGTTAGACCAATAACCAATATGATTATTTTGATTCTAGCTGTTGGTGCAAAGACATCATCATAGTCAATTCCTTCTTTCTGAAGAAACCTTTTTGCTACAAGTCTTGCCTTGTGTCGAATTATTTCACCTTTTGAATTTATCTTGACTTTGTATACCCATTTCACTTCAATTTCCATCTTCCCTTTTGGAAATTCGACTAGTGACCAAGTATCATTGTCTTCTATGGATTTTATACTATCCATCATAGCTTTCATCCACCTTGAGTCTTTCAATGGTTCAAATACATCGACTGGCTCAATATCTGCATAAAAGGAATATTATACTAACGCACTTTCATCATCGACCAAATCATCCAATGTTATTACACATTCTTGGAGTATTGCACACATATTTATGGTTCTCTAAGGTCTCCTTGTGCTAGCTTGACCTTTGACAGCCTCTTGTCGAGCTTCTCTAACAGCTTATCGAACATCTTTAACAACTTCACTAGCTGGTCAATCACACATGATTCTCATTGAATCCTTCTTGATGTTCTTAGTCTGATCCCACTTATTAAGCTCATCTAAGATCACATCCCTGCTGATCACGACTTGCTTTTTCACTAGGTCAAACATTTTATATCCATCAGTCAAATGATATCCACTAGGATCATCTGACTCGACTAATCATTCAACTTTCTTTTCAGCTGATATGGCAAATGTCTATGTGCTACGGATCCAAATACCCTCAAGTGGCTTAAGTCAGATTTGACATCCGACTGCCATTCTTCCCGTGTGATACCTTCAAGCCTCTTTGTCAAACATTTATTCAATATGTATGTTACAGTCGATACAACCTTACCCCATAGCTCATTTGGGAGATGCTTTCCTTTAAAAATACTTCTCACCGTATTTATAATGGTTTTGTTCTTTCTTTTAGCAATACCATTTTGTTGAGGAGTGTACGATGGAACCACCTCATGCATAATTCCTTCTTTTGTACATAGCATGTTGAAATCTTTCGATACATATTCTCCACCTCCACCTGTCCTCAAAACCTTAATCTTGTGACCACTCTATCTTTTGACCATTGCTTTGAACTTGGTGAAAACATCGATCGCTTCACTTTTCTTTTTGATTAAGTAGGTCCATAACTTTCTAATGTAATAATTAATAAATGTAACAAAGTACTTGTTACCTTCAAGTAAATCTACCTGGAGAGGACCACACATGTCTGAGTAGATTATGTCAAAAGTGGATTTCGACTTACTTCTTGCATCTTTACTGAAGTTATTCTTGTGTTGCTTTGCTTTAACACATTCTTCACATACTTTTTCTTGAATATGAATTTCTAGTAGGCCTGAAACCATGCTCTTCCTCTTCATATTACTAATGTCATTAAAATTCAAGTGACTAAGTCTGTAATTCCATAAACATTCATCTCTGCTAGTTGCAGTTGCCAGACACTTGTGTTCCAACACATCAAGTTCAATCTTAAAGGTTATATTCTGAAACATAGGAGCCTTAAAGATTAACATGTTACTTGAGTAAACCATTCTCATCCTTCTATCTTCAATCAATACTTTGTAATTCCTTTCGATCAACTAACCTATACTTAGCAAATTACTCTTCATGGCAGGTATGTAAAACACATTGGAAACTACTGATCGTTTACCATCCTTTCTCATGATCAGAACATCATTAATACCTTCGGTAGATAGGGTATTGTCCTTTGCAAATTTTAAATTGTTCTTCGACGAGGGACTTATGTTGATAAACCAACATTTTCTTCCATTCATGTGTGACGAAAAACCTGAGTCGAGATGCCATTGATCTTTAAATATTTCTTCTTCTTTTGTTGTGGTCATTAGCATCGCTTCGTCTTCTGCAAGCTTTGCATCACTTTCTTGATCTTTCTTACCTCCTCAACCTTGACTTGCATAATGGCCATAATTTTGACAATTGTAGCACTGAATATGACTTTTATCACGTTTTCTTCCATCGCCCCTTCCTCTACCTGCACCCCCACCTATGTGTTTGCCTTGGTTAAAAGATTGTCTTTGATTTTGATGAACTACCCTCTTGATGGTTTCCTCTACCTGTTAAATTATTGTAACTTCCTCTTACCTTGTTACCATTCCATATTCCTTTGTCTTTCTTAGTCGACTGAGCTTGTAAAGTCACTCCAGTCTTTGACTTAATTGCAGTTATTCCATCCATTCTTTGTTCATGAGATTCAAGCGTCCCTTGAAGCTCTTATTTTGGTATACTTGACAAATCCTTCGATTCTTCTATGGCTACTACCACATGATCGAATTTTAGAGCCAATGACCTAAAAATCATTGACACTACAAATTTTGATGTCAACACTTCTCCACACGTTTTGATTTGATTCACCAGTCTTGGTACTCTAGTGAAGAAATCAATCATGTTTTCATTGTCTTCCATCTGGAGCAATTCATACAATCTTTTGTGAGTTTGTAACTTCACCCCCTTCACTTCTTCAGCGCTTCCAAATGATTTTTCCCGGATGTCTCATGCTTCCTTTGCTGAATCCACATCAACAACTTTCTCAAAGTTGTCTAGATCAACACATTGATGGATTAAAAAGAGAGCCTTATAATCTTTCTTCTTTAAATATTTGTGTGTGGCCTTTTTTTTCTTCATCCATAGCATTCTCTCCAATTGGTGTTACTCCATTCTTCACAAGATCCCAAAGATCTTGATAACAGAAAACAATCTTCATCTACTTACACCAATTTTCATAATTCTTACCAATCAAGATTGGAAGATTTGTCGGAAAACGCATGTTCATCGTGATTTAATGTGTCTCAAAGATCACACAGTCAGTGCTCTAGATATCAGATGTTGGGAAAACTCTAATCTTGAAGTTAACCGAATCAATCTTGATGAAGAAGAATCAATCTTTCTGATTGATCACACCTCTTGTTCTTCACCCTTTACTTAGGTGAAACAACCACTCCCTAGTTGTAAGATGATTCTACACTACATAGAAAATTGAAAGAAGAAAACAAGACAATTGAAAGTGAGATAAAAAAGAAATTCTAGAGGAAGAAGAAGAATGTATTGTGATGCAAATTGCACTCAAAGTGTTTATTATAACGTGTGTTAATCATAACCGTGATTTCAGAATCTACACAAAGCTATTACAATACTTGCTATTCACACTCAGTACATATGAAATAGAACCTCTCTCTATTTATAGAAGAGATTACTTGCATTCAAAGTAATCACAAAATAGCTAACTCAACTAAAACTAAGCTAAGTTAACTATTCGACTCTGTTGACAACTACATGCTTCGACAGACTATATTTTACTTTCTATCAAATATAGCAAAATACAGACTCTATTCGACACAATTTAAAACATCTTTCGACACCCATCAAATACAAATACACTATTTTGACACAATTTTTTTTACATATTTAACATTAAATACCAAACTTATTTTTATCATTCTTAAGATCGAATTCTTTTTCAAAGGGTGAGTCATGTATCAAAGTTTCTTAACTCTATATTGATGCATCAAATGCTCGTCTATCCAAAGACAAACACATTCAATTTAACAATTTAGAACATAAATATTAATTAAATGAATCAATTTAACTCACCTTTATAATGTACAAATAATTTAAGTGAGTTGAGCTTTTGGAGCTTACTAAATTGAAGATTCAAAGACCGTTTATAAATATACTGTTGCTAAATAACTCATCTGACAATTTAATAAATAATTAAATAAGAAAAAAAAGGAAAATTAAATAACTGAATTATATGAAGAAAAAAAACTAAAATTCATTTAAGTATAAAAAAATGAAATAAAACTCATGATACCATAATACACCATCGAAGATGACCCGACCATGATTGTAATTGTGAACCATTTCAATAATTTAATTATTTCTATATAATTATATCCAAAAAAAATCATTTTCAACTATAGTTTTTTGAAAAGTTGAATATTCATTCATAGAAAAAGAATTCTCCATTAAAAATATCTCATTTTCTCATTGAATCACTCTCCAATATTGACACATTATAGACCACATATTAATTTTTAACATCCTTGATTTCACATGATGATATTGTAACTAAGAGAAAATATTTCCATAAAAATTACCAATACATGAAAGAGAGTCATATTATCAATTCTCTCTCTCGTTAGTAAATTAGTCAAATTTTATTAAACAAATAAAAAACTCAATAAACATTTCAAAAATCATAAATGCACAAATAAAACATTTTAATCATACATATAATCTAACAAAATAATTAAAGCAATTTTCATTTTCAGGAAATCAATCTATATAGTACTTACTTAGTTAACATAAATAACATTCAAGGTCTTGACCAAGAAAAAAACATAAATATTCCATTAACAAATTTCCTTAATCTTTATTATTTTTTTGACCAAATATTTCCTTATTTATTAATTAATAAATAACAAAAAGGTAATTGGGTAGAATTTATTTAGAAGCAAGAGGACATTTATGGAATTATGAAATTACAGGAAGAGTCACTGGCATTGTGCCAGCATTGTTACAATGTTGGGTCTTTCACAAGGTACATATCATCATTACATTCTTTGCCTTCTCACACATTCTCTCTCTCTCTCTCTCCAACTCTTTTCTCTTCTGTCACTTTTGAACACAGCACACAAAAATTCAAAACCTATTCGGTTTAATCGCTCTTATTTCTATTTACTCATATCATAATGCAGGTTAAATCTTCTACTACTTCTTCTTCTTCTTCAAATTCAAAATCCTTTTTTTTCTTCTTTTTTGTAACTTTGTTTTTTTCTTGAATTTTTCAGACAAGGACGGTTCAAGTGAAGCAACTTTCAGATCTAGCTACTGAGAGAGAGATTTACGAATTCTTCTCATTTTCTGGAGAAATTGAAAACATTCAGATCGTAAGGTGGGTAATTTCATGATATAAATGTTTGTTTAGGGTTGAATTTCTGTGAGGTTATTGCGTAAATTGTGCTGCCACAGTGTACTAATCTGTTTTCCTTATTTTACCTAACAAAAGTAATTGAAAATAATAAACTTTATGATCTCTGTTCTATAATTTTGAGTTATTGTTTTGGATTGGAACTATCTGTTGGTCGAATTTTGCTCTTGAATCTTGCAGTTTTTTCACTTTTGTTTACTTGTTTGTTGAGAAAGTTGAATTCATGTTATTGTTGTATACTTTGTGTATGTTTGTTGCAGAGAATATGGAAAACCAAAGACTGCGTTTGTGACATTTAAAGATCCAAAAGCACTTGAAATTGCGTTGTTGTTATCGGTATTGTTTCTTTTCTCTTAATTATTTTGCTATTGAAGCTGTGATGGTAACTTGTTTATTATCAAGTTTGAATTTTGGAGTCTGTTTGGATTGATTTTCAATAAAAATTATAAGGAAATTAAGTTGAAATAATAATAATCCTATCATCATTATGAGCCTTCTAACTAATTAATACTAGTAGCTTTTTGCAAAAGATGAAATTAGTTTATGCATCTCGACGGTTTTACTGTTTTAGAAGCTCTAATATCCAACTTCTTTGTAGCCAAAATTTTTAAAGGGCATTAGTTGTTTGTTAAGAGTTAAGTACTTATAAGGGAGAAGCTAATCTAAACTGGGAGTAGTCATTATGAAAAAAAGACGACTATATCGACAAAAGGGTACAAGTTTTCATTTTGTTTATAATTTATGTTTGTTCTGCGTGATGGAAAAAATGTTTCATTGCAATTTTGTGAAGGATAATTGGACACTTAAGTGTGTCGTTTTGACTTTTTTGAACTTTTAAGATTGGTTTTGAGTTGGTCATTTTGAAAATCAGAAAGCCATTACTATAGAAAGAAACTGAGATTGAAATCCACAAGAATCTTGATGTCAATTTTGTATTTTTACGGCTTCTTTTATATAGACTTGGAAGTACAAAGTTCTTTGTATTTTGGTAAATTAGGCTTTATGCTAAGATTCATTTGGTAGAACCTGTTTCTATCTCTTATATGTTTCCTTAGTATTATCAAGTCAACTGCTTGTTTGTGAGAGTGAAACTTTTATCGTTGTTATATCAGGGAGCAACAATAGTAGACCAGATTGTGAGTATAAGTCCAGTTGAGAACTATGTTGCAAATCGTGAGATGCAAGTAAGTGTAACAAATACCAGTATATCTTACATTATATGTACACATATTGATGCAAGTTATTTATGTAGGAAGCAAGGGCAGGGGAGTATTCTATAACTATTGCTCCTTCTGAAGATGCCGCATTGAATTCCGAGGTAAAAACAAAAATAAAATAAAAAATTAAAAGATTTTTGCCGATTGGTTTTCCTATGGAGTTGGCTAAAAAGGTTACGGAATCATTTTTATGAAATCATTTCCTGAAGATTTGTTACCTATTTCAGGAGGAGAAACCCGGCGGAAGAGTATATCTTAGTAAAGCACAAGATGTAGTTACGAATATGCTGGCAAAAGGATCAGCTATAAAACAAGATGCCGTGAACAAAGCTAAAGCATTTGATGAGAAGCATCAATTGACTGCCAATGCATCAGCAAAGGTCAGTTCATTTGACAAGAGAGTTGGACTGACCGAGAAATTGACAGTTGGACTCTCTGTAGTGAATGAGAAAGTGAAATCTGTGGATCAGAGGCTACATGTTTCAGATAAAACAATGGCAGCAATATTTGCAGCCGAGAGGAAGTTGAACGATACTGGATCAGCTGTCAAAACAAGCAGGTTTGTTTCATACCAAAATGTCGAGGTTCATGTTTCTATATTTCTGGAGTTGGAGAGAAATGTTATGTCACATATACACGGGACCTTGTGGTTGAATTTGATCTGATGTTGTATATTATTTTTGAATGTTGATGATGATAAACTTTTTGCATCCAGATACGTGACTGCCGGAACATCATGGCTAACGGGTGCTTTTAGCAAGGTGGCGAAAGCAGGAAACGTGGCCGGTACTAAAACTAGAGAAAAGTTTAACATGGCTGTTTCAAACTTGACAACAAAGGTTAGACATTCACACTCACTAAACAGTATATGTTTGTTGGGAACTTATATTGAAGTATGGTTGATTGAATTTTTCATTCATTAATGCAGGATACCTCATTGGTTGTATAGGCCAGAATTCAGAATTTCGTTACGACGGTCACTTCATACGGTCTCAAGTGAAGATCTGTTTCAGAGCTGTTGGTGTGTTAAAAAGGTTTGGTCTTTGAGATCGATCATGTACTTGTTTCTTTCTCTCCTTCAACAGTTCAATGTTTGTAGTAGTTAGCAACTATAGTGATTCAATTCAATCCAATTTTTTGTATTCTTTTATCACTCTGGTGTTTTTTAGCTGTTGCTTCTATGTAATTGGTGATTTTGGCTTTTTTTTCTTCTTTACGTTTTGTCTATAGGAAGTTATAGCTGTTGCTTCTATGTAGAAGATAACATCTTGTTTTTGTTATCAACACTTGAAGGATTCATTTGGGAAATTTTTATCTTCTAGATTACTACCAACCGTGGAAATTGTATAGATATTTTTTTAGTTTGTAATATTGATATTTAAGAATGAAACGTGGACCATAAATTAATGAATTGAGTCAACTATACAATTAAGATGACGATGATTTAAACACAATAGTTAGGATTGTTCCATGTGAAATGATGGAAAATAAGACACTTGTTTTGACCAACATGATTAGTGTTGGGTAATGAAAGAATGCACGCCGTGCAAAGACAAAACTTTATTAAAATACTACTACATGGTCACTTTGTTGGTATGTTAGCTGTGTAATTTAACTTTTGTTAATTTAATCTTGGTATGTTTCTGTCTGTCATTATCTCTAATAAAGTATGAATTTGAATTTTGCTTTTGGGTGCTCTAAAGTGTGATCGAATACTGGCCATTCAAGAGAGGCACTCATAATTGATCATTCTAACATTAGAGGCTATTAATTCAATCTCTTTAACTGTATTCGAGAAATAGAATAATGGTAGCCACAAATCTAAGCTACAGCTAGCAATGATAGGTCTCTTTACTTCAAGCTTCTTTTGATTATAGATTTTTTTTTCCTCTTATAATAAGCATGATTTTCAATTTTATTATCACAATAATATTCTTTTCCACAATATATTAAAATATCTATATTTTAAATAAAAAAATTGCAATAAAGAGGAGAAGTCACTCAAATTGGGGCAAACATTCAAAAAGGCACATTAGTGTCGTACACGTTGATGCATGCACCATCAATGCGACATTTCCATTGATGTCACTGTTGTATGATTAAGAGAAGACGCCGATAGGTTTTGATGCTTACATGTATTTGTATTTTTTATAAATAGGTATTTCATTCTCCACCATTGTCCATACCTAGTTTTTCTTTATTTCTTTTAACATGATTATTAAAGAGATGAGTATATTTGTTATTCGATTTTCAAGCCTACGATGGAGATGTATTTTTGGAACATTCAGAGTGTTGAGCATCTTAAGAGGAACTTGATATGTTGGTTAGACGGATAAATTAAACAGGGTGAAAAAATTGGAATAACTTATAGATTTGTTTCGGTGTTCAACATCGCGAATGGGGATAATGAAGTACAACATGTGTGGGAGTCACTTAAAACTGATAGTGATGTTTGTGTTATGATATATGCACTAGATGATATTGTTTTGATGGTTGTAATCTCTTAGATACTCTCCTGTCTCATAATAATTGTCTTATTTGAGCTCTGTGCGCTTCTTAAGAAAATGATTAGATCGGTTGATTTTAACGATAAAATTAATATCATTTACTAAAATACCGTTATTTATTATAGTTAATGAAATAGTTGAAAATAATGAAAGTTAATAAATAGGGATATAATAGTGGAAAAAAATAAATGTTATATTGATATTCTAAAGAGACATTTATTTTGAGATTGGAAAAAGTGCAAATGAGACACTTATTATAAGCCGGAGGGAGTATGTTTTAAGTGTTAATTCATTTTATTTTGTGTAGGTGTTAATACCTTTTTCATCCCTTATGTTTTATGTAGGGTTCATTTTGGTCCCTTAATTTTAAAAAATGAACATTTTGATTCCTCCGTTATTCAAAGTGGTTCATGTTTATCCTTACCGTCCAAAATATTAGTCAAAGTCAATTTAGATGCAAAGGTGGCACACACGTGTATTAGTTTATGATGACCTGGCAATGTAATACATAAAACCTCACATTTCTTTGAAGTTCTCTCAAACCCAGATTTCTCATCTTTCTCACATTTCTCTAAAGTTCTTTCAAACTTCACTCTGTAGAACGACTAACCGTTGAAGAACGAAGAAAGTAAACCGCTGAAGAACGAAGAAAGCACGAACAAAAGTGATTTCTGAAGAGAATAATGGTAATGTTCTTTTTAATCTTCGCTCAATTCTATTTTAGGGTTCATCTGGGTTTGCATTTTAGGGTTTGTCATGGATTTAGGGTTTTATGTTCCTGATTCAAAATATTGTAATTTTTAGGTATATTATGGATGAATACGTGCACGTAGTTATACACCATGGGGTTTTTTCCGGAGATGATTATGAGTTAAGTTATGGGGGTTCAGTTGCTAAGGTGAAGTGTGATGTTGATAAGTGGAGTTATTTTGAGGTGTTAGGGATTGTTAAAGAACTGGGATATGACAAATCTGGAACAGTAATATACAAGGACCCAACAATTGGTTTGTTTACTTTGAGTGATGATAAAGGTGCCTAAGAAATAGTTGATTTATGTAAGGTACATAAGAGTGTTTATTTGTATGTGCAACATTCAGTTTCTCAACTTGATTATTAGGATGGACCTATAGAGGATGAAACTGAAAACATAAATAAGGTTGTAGTTAATGTTGATGAAACTGAAGATATGATTGAAAAACTGGTTGAAGAAGTTCTCAATTGTAAAGCAGATGGTGTAAGTGACTTGAATAAGGCTGAGGTTGGAGGCACACATGTTGATGTTAATGAGGCTGAGGAATGAGTGAGGGTGAGGTAAGAGATATTAATGTTGATGTTAATGGGGCTGAGGGTATGAGTGAGGGTGAGGTAGGAGATAATAATGTTGATGTTAATGGGGCTGAGGATATGAGTGGGGGTGAGGTAGGAGATAATCATGTTGACGTTAATGGGGTTGATGATATGAGTGATAGTGATGATGTGAGTTTCTAGTATGACAATACCTTAGATGTTGTCTTTCAATACTCAAATGAAGACAATGATGGTTTAGTGGAAGAGGATATTACACATCTATTGGGTTATGACAAAGAGGCAGAAGGTAAAGACAAAAAACATAGTGAGGAATATGAATGTGCTAGTGAGGAATTGGAGAGTGGGTGTGAAACTGATGATGAAAGTAACTGTCATAGGAAGAAGTATCATGTTTTCAAAATGCCCCAAAACATGTTAGATTACAAATGGGAATTAGGAACCTATTTTGCAGCAAAGAATGATTTTAAGGAGGCAATTACTTCATATGCAGTTCAGTTAGGAAGGGATTTGAGGTTCTCTAAAAATGATAAACAAAGGGTAAGAGTGATATGTAAAGAAGGGTGTGATTGGAATGCATACTGTGGCAAGTTACCATATGAAGATTCTTGGAAATTGAGGAAATTAGTGGATAAGCATAATTGTAGTGGATCATATAATATGAAGCTCATGACTACAAAATGGTTAAGTAAAAGAATTCAAAAATCTTTGAAAGATAATCCAAATCTGAAAATCAGGGACATCAAGGAAAAAGCCCAAAGGAAATTGAATGTTGGTGTAAGCAAGACTAAGGCTATTAGTGTTAGGTGTGCAACAAGAGGATTAGTTGATGTCTCCTTTCTAGAACAATATACAATAATTTATGATTATGCACATGAAATCCTTAAAATAAACCCTGGTTCAACTATCAAGATTAATGTTCAACCTGTTCCAGATAATGTAAGTGATAGTATGTCTCACTTCCAAAGGATCTACATTTATTATGCAACTTACAAAGAGAGTTTCAAATTATGTAGACCTATAATTGGGCTTGATGGCTGTTTTTTTAAGGGTCTGTGTGGAGGGCAAATATTGGAAGCCATAGAAAGAAATCCAAACGACCAAATGATGCCAATAGCCTTTGCAATTGTTGAAGGTGAAACAAAGGACAGTTGGACATGATTTCTAGAACTATAACCAATGTTGTACATATACCTTCATATCAGACCAACAGAAGGTATTAAACTTGTGATAATTAATCTCTTATATTTATTTTGTCCATGATTATAATGTTTTGAATTTGTGATAATGAATCTCTTGTATTTATTTGTTATGGTCTCTTGTCAGCTATGGATGAGCTTTTATCGGGCGTGGAATAGATGTTTTACGTACGCCATTTGTACAATAATTTTAGGAAGAGATTTCCTAGAAAGAAGTTAAAAGAGATTATATGGAAAGATGCTAAGTCAACATATTCACAATCTTGGAAAAGGGAAATGAGAGAAATGAGAGATGTTAATGAGGAAGCGTTCAAGCACATCATGAAAACACCTCATAGGTTTTAGAGCAAATCTCAATTCAAGACAACCTCTAAGTGTGATAGCGTGTTGAATAACATGTTGGAGGCCTTCAATAGTGTAGGAAATGGCAGCTGACAGCCTTGCCATGTGTGCATGCAATTTCTTCCATGAAAAGCAGACATTTCAAGGTAGAGAGTTACATACCAGATATGTACAAAAAGGAAAATATCACGAGGTATACAACCATATCATCTACCATGTTAATGGCTCCAACCTATGGGAAAGGACAATCTATAATGATGTGCAGCCATTAGTTTTTAGAAAAATGCTAGGAAGGCTAAAAAAGAAAAGGAATTTGGAGCAAGGTGAGGTTGATGGCTCTAATCACAAAATGAGGAGGACTGGACTACATATTAAATGCAGTAAGTGCAAAAAAACTAGTCATAACAAGCTTACTTGCAAGTATCCACCAACTCAGTCTAAGGATCAGGGAACTTAAGCTCAATCTTAGACACAACCAGCCCAGTCTCAAACATAATAGTCTCAGGCTCAGACTCATGGAAATCAAGCTCAGACGCAATCAACTCAATTTGAGACACAACAATCTCAGGCTTAGACATAACCAGCCCAGTCTCAAGCTCAAACACAATGATACCGTGAAAATACATTGTATATTTGCCTTAATTTACACTCAAAAATCGTATCACTTTCATTTATATTCCGATTATTCCGTAAGTATTCGAGTTATTTTTGTAGGTATTACAATTCCCATGCTTAAATGAGCAAAGTATAGAAAAGGAAGGAAAAGAAGAAGAAACAGAAGAGCAAACAGCAGAAAAGCAGAGAATACAAATTATGTGCATGTGACGACCGTCACAAAGCCTGTCACGACCGTCATGCCCATCCTATCACGACCGTCACAGGCCCATCACGAACGTCATGCGGCCAAAAATCAGCGCTTTGAATCTGTCAACAGAAGTGATCCACCAGACCCTTATTTCTCGTTCCTCAGCCATTTTCCCGTAGATTCCTCACTCAACCAAGTCACCCTTATTTCTCTCAACTGCCAAGACCTAATGAGGAGTATAAAAGGATGGAAGTGGGAAACCTACGGACACGCTGAATTTTTGTCTCTGAAGCCACTCTGCATTTTAATTTTTCCACAACAATCCTATTTTTTTTTCTTTTATTTATCTTCAGCAACATTATTTTCTTTTACCGTTCAGAGCTTTGATTTTCCCTTTTCCCTTTCAGTTTCTCATTTAGCCAAAGTAGTAGTTTCTTACACTGGGGAACTACTACAATTTATTTAATTTAGTTTAAGAAATTATTTCGAAGAAGCAGAATCCTACCGACCTGTGGAGGATTGCTCAAGTACTTCAAGATTCGGCGTATTCTATTAATCCAATTTCCAGGTTTTTATTCAATTACTATTGTTATTGCTTTATTATTATAATTATGTTTGCTTTATTGTTGATCTTTTTATGTTCGTCTGTGTTTGCGTTATTTAACATGTCCGGCTAAACTACCGGTATCAGTATGTAAACAATTTAGTTAGACAGGATTTAATAATAATCGGTGTAAAACTTCTTTTCTCAAACAATATTTTTGGCTGTGGTTTTTAATTTAAATTTAATTAACTTTGTCAAAAGAGTGAGAAGCTATTTAATACGATTTTGCCACGAGAGTGGGAAATTAACTAAGGTGAGAACCGACAATCGCGAGAGCGTGAGGGTCGAACTAGATAGTAAAAACTAGGCATTGATTTTAAAAACAGCGAGAGCACTTTAAAAGCAATTAGAACTTATTTATTTTCAAAAAGTATTTTTAACTTCAAATGGGACAGCGAAAGCGTACATTCTGACTTAAAGGTATAGTCCGAATCAACAATCACGAGAGTGTGAGATAAAGCCTTTTAAATAAGTATTTTCTACAGAAAGATATTTAGTGCTTAAATTATACACCGGTGACTTATCGAATCCCTGACGATTAATGTGTTGCATACTGATATTCTCCTATTTATATTTTCTTAAGACTTAACTTCCCTTAAATTTAATTTTCTTCAACCAAACTTCTAAAAATCATTCCCTTAGCTAAACATAGTAACGTCGGTAGCATTAGTTTGACCATCGGTCCTTGTGGATTCGATATCTTTTAAAACTAAAATGACTAGACTGTGCACTTGCAGTCAAGTACCCGGTAGACTATATTCTATATACAGTCAGGAGACGTATCAAGTTTTTGGCGTCGTTGTCGGGGACCTGATTTAGTCAAATAGTGCGATTCTTTCGTTGCACGGTATAGACTAAGGTAAAAAATCTAATCTCCTTTCCCTTATTTCCCCCGATTGTATGCCAAGTACTCGCTCACAAGATGACAACTTAGTACCATCAATCGCAGTCTTCTGATGAGGATATGTCCACATCACGGTCTCGAAGACTGGGTGATCATTCACACATTTTACAATGGGCTTCTGTATAACACAAGACTGACAGTAGACGTTGCCGCGAGCGGTGCACTTATGGACAAGCCATACAACGAAGCCTATCAACTCATTGAAAACATGGCCCAAAACCATTGCCAATGGGGAGGTGAAAGAACTCTAGTAGAAAAGTCCCAAACAAAAGGTGGAATGTACGAAATCAGTAGCCTTGACCACGTCCATGCAAAGGTAGATGCCCTTGTTCAAAAGTTAGATAACTTGACCATACCACCCACAGCCACCGTGACTGTCGTGACTCCAAACTGTGAGTTATGTGGAACTCTTGGACACATTGCACCAGAATGTCAGATATTGGCAGGAGTCCCAACCGATCAAGTAAATTACGCACAAGGAAACCCTTATTCGAATACATACAACCCAGGTTGGAAAAACCATCTCAACTTTTCATATAAGAATAACAACGCCCTGTATGCACCTGGCCAAGCACCCGCTGTTCCGCCTAGATATCAAAAGCCAACTAATAATGCTCCTAACATGCCTAGGAAGTCTAACCTTGAACTAATGATGGAAAGCTTCATAGCTACCCAAGCTCAAACAAACAAAGACTTCTTGAACCAAAACATACATACTAGTGAGCAACTTAAACAATTAGCGAGCAAAGTAGACGCCTTAGCCACCCACAACAAAATGCTTAAAACACAGATTTCACAAGTGGCTCAACAGCAAGCATCTATTGCCGCTCCCACTGGCACATTTCCTGGACAGCCGCAACCTAATCCAAAAGGACATGCAAATGCCATTATATTGAGGAGTGGAAAAGAACTAGACGGACCCGTAGACCCAAGACTCCAAAATCTTGCCATGTACCAAAAACCAGACAAAACAACAACTAAGAAGGTAAGTGAATCGGAGGAGAAGAAAGATAATACCCGAGAGGCTGAAGAGAAAGAAAAACCTTATGTGCCTCCACCACCTTATAAACCACCCATTCCGTATCCTCAAAGACTCGCAAATTCTAAAACTGCAGGGAAATTTAGGAAATTTATTGAACTTCTGAAGCAACTAAACATTACAATTCCCTTTACAGAAGCCATTACACAAATGCCCTCATATGCCAAATTTCTTAAAGAGATCCTATCCAATAAGAAAAAGATTAAGGATAATGAAACAGTTACACTTACCGCTGAGTGTAGTGTAATAATCCAAAATAACATGCCTCCCAAACTAAAAGACCCAGGTAGTTTCTCCATACCCTGTGTCATTAGAAAGTTCGTCATAGACAAAGCTCTATGTGACCTAGGAGCCAACATTAGTGTAATGCCCTTAACCATTTGTAAAAGGCTCAACATGGGAGAACTAAGACCAACCAAGATGTTTGTTCAACTAGCTGACCGCTCAATCAAATATCCTGTTGGTATACTAGAGAATGTCCCAGTACATGTAGGACAATTCTAAATTCCTACAGACTTCATAATCATGAACATCAAAGAAGATGCCAGTACACCTTTTATATTAGGAAGGCCGTTCTTAGCCACCGCCGGAGCCATAATAGACGTGAAAAGAGGTAAGCTAACATTTGAAGTTAGAGAAGAAAAGGTTGAATTCATCTTGACACAATTCTTACAAGCGCCAGCTATAGACGATACATGTTATCTACTTGATGTCATAGACGAGTGCGTAAGAGAGATGGAGATGCAAGAAACCACATATTCTGATATAAGGAAAATCCAAATCCCTCCAATCTTTGAAGATGATAATTGGCGTGAACCATACCAAAATGACAGTCTAAGCGAATGCTTAGCACTTACACCCAACCACATGCCATGCCCGAAGAAACCAGACTTAGAATTATAAACACTACCAAAGAACCTAAGATACGAATTCCTAGACACTGAACTCAAAAGACTAGTAATAGTTAACGCTGACTTGGGACAGATGGAAACTGAAAAGTTACTAGATGTCTTAAGAAAATATCCAACCGCGTTAGGCTACAACGTCGCTGACCTAAAAGGAATAAGTCCTTCTATCTATATGCATCACATTATGCTAGAGGAAGATTGTAAAACCTCTAGAGAACACTAGAGAAAGATCAACCTAATCTTAAGTACTGTAGTCAAGGATGAAGTAAAGAAGTTATTAGATGCTGGAATCATATACCCGATCTCTGATAGTCAATGGGTTAGCCCCGTTCATGTAGTACCCATGAAAGGGGTGTTACAGCTGTTAAGAACGAGAAGGGAGAATCTATAGCATAAAGAGTTGTGACTGGAAGTAAAATGTGCATCGATTATAGAAAACTAAATAAAGCCACTTGAAAGGATCATTTTCCTCTGCCTTTCATTGATCAAATGCTTGAATGATTGGCTAAGCATTCCCACTTCTACTATCTAGACGGTTATTCAGGATTCTTTCAAATTCCTATCCATTCTGACGACCAAGAGAAGACAACCTTCACATGCCCTTATGGTACATTCGCTTACCGACGAATGCCATTTGGACTATGCAACGCTCCCGCAACATTCCAAAGATGCATGATGTCAATCTTCGCTGACTTTATAGACGACATTCAGAGCTTTGAAGGATGTCTACCAAACCTTGAAATGGTACTTGAAAGATGCGTAAAGGTGAATCTCGTCTTGAACAAGGAGAAATGCCATTTCATGATCCAACAAGGAATCGTGTTAGGACACGTAGTATCTGATAAAGGAATTGAAGTAGGCAAAGCTAAGATCGAAATCATAGAGAATCTTCAACCTCCGAAAACTGTACGAGAAATACGAAGCTTTTTAGGACACGCTGGTTTCTACCGACGCTTTATCAAAGATTTCTCGAAAATTACCAAACCACTTACTGGTTTATTAATGAAGGACGCTGACTTTATCATTGATGAGAAATGTTTAACAGCGTTTGAGCAATTAAAAACATCTTTAATCACCGCACCTATCATGCAACCACTTGACTGAAGATTACCTTTCGAAATCATGTGTGATGCGAGTGATTATGTCGTAGGCGTAGTGCTAGGACAAAGAAAGGATAAAAACTTCATGTTATCTACTACGCAAGTAGAACATTAGATCCTGCCCAAATGAACTATGCCACCACTGAAAAGGAACTTCTAGCCGTTGTGTTCGCTTTAGACAAATTCCATTCCTACTTAGTATGAGAGAAAATCATTATCTATACCGACCACGCCGCTATTAGATATTTGCTAAGTAAGAAGGATGCCAAACCAAGACTCTTAAGATGGATCCTACTCTTACAAGAATTTGACTTAGAGATAAAAGATAAGAAGGGTACCGAAAATGTAGTAGCAGACCACTTATCACAAATCGAAGGGAATAAGCCTGAACAAATTCCAATCAATGATGATTTCCCTTACGAACGACTTATAGCCCAAATGGAAAGCTACATGTCTGAACTAACCTTAAATGATACCGAAATAGAAGAATCCGTGGAAGAAATTCATGCGAATGCAACTCTGCCATGGTATGCTGATTTTGTCAACTACCTAGCTATTGGAGTACTTCCACCAGACCTATCATACCAACAAAAGAAGAAATTCTTTCATGATCTAAAACAATACTACTGGGATGAACCTCTGCTTTTCAAAAGAGGTACCGACGATATCTTCCATCGATGTGTTCCTGAGGATGAAATAGACGACATAATCTCTCATTGCCATTCCTCCCCCTATGATGGGCACGCAAGCACATCAAAAACTTGTGCTAAGATCTAATAATCGGGCATCTTTTGGCATACTCTATGGAAAGATGTCCATAATGCGGTTATAAGTTGCGACAGATGCTAACGCACTGGTAACGTTTCAAGACGCGATGAAATTCCACAGACATGCATCTTAGAAGTGGAAGTCTTTGATGTGTGGGGGATTGACGTCATGGGACCATTCTCGTCTTCTTTTGGTAATAAGTACATACTCGTAGTTGTCGATTACGTTTCGAAATGGATCGAGGTCGTAGCTTCTCCGACAAATGACACATGAGTAGTGATTAAGTTGTTCAAGAACATAATCTTTCCTAGATTTGGTATGCCAAAACTAGTCGTTAGTGACGGTGGCTCCCATTTCATATTGAATATCTTTGGAAAACTTCTTCTGAAGAATGGAGTCTGACACCGTGTAGCAACACCTTATCACCCACAAACCAGTGGGCAAGTCGAGGTTTCGAATAGAGAAATCAAACAAATTCTAGAAAAGACTATCAGAATATCTAGAAGAGACTGGTCATCTAAACTAAACGAAGCTCAGTGGGCCTATAGGACAGCCTACAAGACCCCAATAGGGACCACACCCTTTAAATTAGTCTATGGTAAATCATGTCATCTCCCTGTGGAATTAGAACACAAAGCTTATTGGGCAATTGAGACCCTAAATCTAAATTATACTTCCGCAGGTGAGAAGCAAATTTTGGACATTCACGAATTGGAAGAACTTCGACTAGACGCCTATGAGAATGCCAAGATATACAAAGAACGAACCAAAAAATGGCACGATAAATGTATATCTAGGAAAGAGTTTAATGTCGGCGACATAGTGCTATTATTTAATTCGAGACTTAAGCTTATTCCGGGAAAACTTAAATCTAGGTGGTCAGGCCCTTTCGAAATCACAAAAGTCTTTAAAAGCGATGCGATAGAAATCAAAGGTCGAAATAGTGAACCGTTTATGGTAAACGGGCAGCGATTAAAACATTATCATAGTATCGACAACAGAGACTATCCAAATAGTCTAAGACTTATAGAGCTGCCCGCTCAACCCCACAACTAGTATATCGTAATGTTACTGTCGAACTTACGACGTTAAACAAAGTGCTTAGTGGGAGACAACCCGCCTTTTTTTAAATTTGTTATCTTTGTTTTTAAGCATTTCCCTTCTTTGACTTTTATCTGTATTTTGCTCCCTTTCACTGATTCTATGCAGTAATATACTTGTTGCTTCTAGTTACTAACTTAGAAACATTGGATACTGATTAACAGGCGAAATATAACTAGTTAGTAACTAACTTTCATCATGCAACCAGTAGATACAGTTTTCAGAGACATAGTTCAGAGAAGGCGCTATGATTATTTAGCTCAAAAGGATATGGCTTTATCCATATATTATGATGGACCTACCATGGATAGGTTAGGTATCCGAGATAACATCTTGTTTATGTTTAACCAGCTAGGATGGGAGAATGTTGCTATTAAGAGAAGGTTTGTCACATACCGTGAACTCACCCTAGAATTCCTTAGCTCCCTAGTTTACAACCCCGAGCATGGTTATGGACTCAACAAAGGGTTGATTTCCTTTAGGGTGTTTAGTATGGACTTCACTTATAACCGTAGAGACCTTACTCACCTCCTAGGATTTCCTAGTGGCCCATTTGTTTTCACTACCCGCCAGGAGGAATTAATCGATGACGTCGACCTAGATTACTTTTGGGGTAGTTTAACTGGAGACTACCACCCTAACCCAAACGAGATGCACTCCCAAATGATACACAACTCTGCTATCTGTTAGATGCCAAAGTGTGTTTATATGAGCTATCAAATGTGGGCATCTTTCACTCCTTTTTGTAGAAAAAGTGTTCGAAACTGCCCTTGCTTCTGATGATTTGCAATACAATGTGAAATGATCTTGGTACCTTTAATTTGTGTGTTATTGTGCAGGAATTAGGCATGAAAGAGTAGAAAACGAAGGCACAAGAAAGATGGCAAAGGAACCAAGAAAGAATGCAAACATCAGCAAGCTCGCTAGGCGAGTGAGGTAGCGAAGTGCTCGCTAGGCGAGCACTCAGCGAGATGCCAGCGAACACTCCCAGAATTTTACAGTAGCAAAATGATCAAAACTCGCTGTGGCGAGGGAAGTAGCGAACACTCCCAGACTTGGATAGAACCAAAGCTATCACTTACTCGCTAGGCGAGCATCCAACGAGCAGGTAGCGAGCAATTCCAGTAGCAAAATCATCAAGGCTCGTTGGAGCGAATAAGAGCAGCGAAGGCTTCACCTAGCGAACATATGCAAACTGGACTTGGATGATTCCTCTGGACGCAGGCACTTCTGGTGGCCTATTTTGGGGCTCGCTAGGCGAACCATTCTGCTCGCCTAGCGAGCATGACAACTCAGTAACCAGTACTATAAGTAGCATGGGCTACTTTTTGGAAAGGACAGAGAACTTTTACACTTAGATATTTTTCAGCATTTTCTTGGGATCATTTTTTGTAACCTAGAAACCCATTTTCTCATTTTTCTTCTTCTCTTGATAATATTTCACAAAAAGAAGGTGGATTCCCATCCAATCTCGATTCTTCGACTCGGATGTTGATCAACCTTCGACCGAAACTTGTTGACCAAGCTACCATGAAAATGAGTAGCTAAGTCCTTCATTTTGTCAAGGTTAGATGTAGATGATCATAAGCTTTGTATGAATATGGGATGATCTTCATTTGTAAACTCTTTGATGATGAATATATGGTGAAAACCTTGTTTTATTGATAACTCTTTGTGTTGGTTTATGATCGAGAGATGTTTTCCAACTCTTTACCTAGGTTTTCATCCATCCTTGTTCTTTAGCTAGAGATAGTAATGAATGAGTTTGTTCACTAAAAAAGTTAAACCTAAAAGTTGTCATTTTGATAGATTGTGTGAGAGATCAACAATGGATCAAAATGGGAAAACCCACAATGTGTGTTAGAGATAAACACATTGGGAGGACTTTGTGGATGTGTTTATCATATAATGGAGTTTATGAGTTTTGTTTGATCGGACATATGCATGCAAAGTGATCGTCGAACCCTAACTTTGACAATCTTTCTCAAATCGTAAAAACCAAAACTTTTACCGCAATTTCTTACTTTTTATGCAAGCTACTGTGACCTAAAACTAAAACCCCCTTGTTACGATAAGTTAAGAACTTAACAACTGTCGAACGGAGGCAATATCACATAATCCCTGTGGAGACGATAACAAACCCCGATACTCTAACCCTTTACCAACAAAATGGCGCCGTTGCCGGGGATTGTGAATTGATATTGCGAGCATCGCAAGAGTTGCTTAATTTTTTAACTCTCGAATTTTTGACTTGTGCTTGTTAATTTGTTTGGTTTAGTGTGCAACTTTCGTTTTATGCGAGGGCAGGTTCCTGAGGACCAACTTCTTTTTGATCCCGAGATCGAAAGAACCGCAAGACTGAATAGTAGAACGAGACAAAGGAGGCAACAAGCTAGACAACGACAAGAACAAGGAGAAGGTTCTTCTACAACAAAACCACCACCTTTCACACCTATCATGGATCCACCACCACCACCGCCCGTTTCCACACCATGTGTCAACAGTCCGAGGAATACAGCTCAGTTTGCCAACCACGAGGGAAGGCAAGCCGAAATGAAGACGGGAACTCTTAACTTGCTATATGGAAGTCCATTCACCGGAATGGACCATGAAGACCCCTTTGCTTTTCTCACCAAATTTTACGAGATAGCATTGGCGGCCGGAGTTGATCAAGCTCAAGAGCTACCGTTGTTCAAAATACTATTTCCTCATGCTTTGCTCGGCAAAGCCAAAGATTGGTACTTGGATCAAACACCCGCAGTCATGACAGATTGGAACGTGTTGGAAGAGAAGTTCATTGAAAGATTTTTCTCCCACAACCGGTTCATGGAATCCAAAACGGAAATCTCCGTGTTTTCACAAGGAGCCAACAAATCATTGAATGAGGCATGGGAAAGATTTAAATCCATGCTTCGGAAGTGCAAAGGGCATGGTTTTCACGAATTGACACAAATCCACATTTTCAAGAATGGCCTTCAACCTAATTGCAAGACTTTGTTGGATGCTACTTCGGGTGGTTCTTTGTTGTCTAAAAGCACCGACGAAGCTACTGATATCATTAACCGAATGGATCTAAATGACCTCCAAAGTCAAAGTAGAGGCAACACTTTGAAGAAACCTAGAGTGCTTGAACTTGGGACAAACAATGCTATTCTTGCCCAAAACAAACTTATTTCTCAACAAGTTGAACTCTTAACTCAACAAATAAAAGAGTTGAGAGAACCTTCAAAAGCTAAACAAATAGCTTGTTGTGAGCTTTGCAAAGGTGATCATGACACCGGGTTTTGTCCACCTCCCGGGTTCGAAGAAGTGAATTACATGGCGAACCAACGAGACTACCAACCGAGGCAACAACAACAACAACCGTATCAACAACATCCTCCAAATCAACAACAACACTTTCAAGGGAATCAAGGGTTCCAACCAAGGGATAACTATCACCATAACCAAGGTTTTGGGGGTGGTACTTCTAGCCGTCAAAATCCTTACCAACCTCAACAACCGCCGGTCGTGACTTCAAAATTAGAAGAGACATTGACACAATTTATGCAATTGTCGATGGCTAATCAAAAGAGCAACGATGCGGCAATCAAAAATCTCGAAACTCAAGTCGGGCAACTTGCTAAACAACTAGCAGAAGACCAACCCGGACCATCTTTTTCGATGAACACGCAAACGAATCCAAAGGAGCATTGTAAAGCGATAACGACGAGAAGTGGAAGGGAGTTGATTAGTGAGAGTAAAAAAAGAGATGAGAGTGAAAAAAAAGAGGATAAGGAAAAAGATGAGGAGAAAAAAATAGAGGATAGTATTGATGGTGAAGTTGGGGAGTGGAGTGAGGAAGAAGTTGAAAAGAATGAAAAGAATGGTGAAGTAGAAAACAAAGAAAGTGTGGAAGTCGAAAAAAATAAGAGTGATGAAGTGAAGGTGGAGGGAGTAAAAAAGAAAAGAGAGAGGAATTCTAGAGTTTCTAAAGGAAAGGAGGTAGTGGGCACTACTCCAATCCAAAACCTTTCGTATCCACATGCTCCATCTAAGAGGGAGAATGAACGACATTACGCCCGGTTCATGGATATATTCAAACAACTTCAAGTGAACATTCCGTTTGCCGAAGCATTGGAGTAAATGCCTAAGTATGCGAAATTCATGAAAGACATACTTACGAAAAAGCGGAGGTACACGGAACCGGAGACAATTGTCCTAGATGCTAGTTGTAGTGCAATCATTCAACGGACGCTTTCGAGAAAAGAGGTTGACCCGGGACGAGTTACTTTTCCGGTTAAAATTGGTGATGTCTATGTTGGAAAAGGGCTAATTGATTTGGGATCAAGCATTAATCTAATACCATTGTCTATTGTGAAGAGGCTTGGCAACATTGAAATGAAGGCCATCCGGATGACTTTGCAATTGGCCGATAAGTCGACTACCCATCCTCATGGGTTAGCTCAAGATGTTTTGGTCAAAGTTGACAAATTCTTCTTCCCGGTTGATTTCATTGTGATTGATATGGAGGAGGATGACGATGCTCCGCTTATTCTTGGCCGACCGTTCATGAAAACCGCACGCATAATGATTGACGTTGACAACGGTTTAATGAAAGTAAGGGTCCAAAATGAAGAAGTTACCTTTGATCTATTCGAAGCCATGAAGCATTCAAAGGATCGGAGTGATAGCTTTCGCATTGATGTGATCGAAGAGACAACTTTTGAGGTTTCTAAACATATTCATGAGATATCTCCTATGGAGTTAGCTCTTGATGACTCCTTTGAAGTTTTCACAATTGAAGAAGAGCAAGCTCTTGATGAATGCCTAAGGGAACTTGATAGTTTAATAGAGTTACATCCGTGGGAAGTTGAGGAGGAAGTATTGAAGAAGGAGGTTAATAAAGAAAAATCGCTGATTGAATTGAAAATGTTACCTTCTAATTTGAAGTATGCATTCCTCGACGAGACCGAAACAAAGCCGGTTATCATAAGCAATCTTTTGTCAAAGAATGAAGAAGCCCGTTTGATCAATGTTTTGAAAAAGAATCAAGAAGCCATGGGTTGGACTCTTTCCGATCTCAAAGGAATTAGTCCTTCCTATTGCATGCACAAGATCTTAATGGAAGAGGATTTTAAGCCGGTAGCTCAACCGCAACGCCACTTAAATCCTACTATGAAGGAAGTTGTTAGAAAGGAAGTTGTTAAGTTGTTGGATGCGGGAATGATTTACCCGATTTCGGATAGCCCATGGGTTAGTCCCGTACACGTGGTTCCGAAGAAAGGTGGCATTACCGTGATTCGAAATGATAAGGATGAGTTGATCCCGACAAAAGTAGCAACGGGGTGGCGTATGTGCATTGATTATAGGCGGTTGAATACCGCAACTCGAAAAGATCATTTTCCACTCCCGTTCATGGATCAAATGCTATAAAGACTTTTTGGGCAACAATACTATTGTTTCTTAGATGGCTATTCCGGGTATAACCAAATTGCAGTTGACCCGGTCGATCATGAAAAAACGGCTTTCACATGTCCTTTTGGAATTTTCGCATACCGTAAAATGCCCTTTGGGTTGTGCAATGCACCATCGACTTTCCAAAGATGTGTGCAAGCTATTTTTGCCGACCTTATCAAGAAAACAATGGAAGTCTTTATGGACGAGTTCTCTGTATTTGGTGGTTCCTTTGGTTTATGCTTGGACAACTTGGAAACGGTTCTTGAAAGATGTGTGAAGACAAATCTTGTTCTTAATTGGAAGAAGTGCCACTTCATGGTGACCGAGGGGATAATGCTTGGCCATAAAGTCTCTTCAAGAGGGCTTGAAGTTGATCGTGCTAAAGTTGAAGTGATTGAAAAGTTACCTCCTCCGGCGAATTTGAAGGGAGTCCGAAGCTTTCTGGGGCACGCCGATTTCTATCGGCGCTTTATCAAAGACTTCTCAAAGGTAGCTAAGCCTTTGAGTAACATGCTAGCTAAGGATCAGGTATTTCTTTTAACTGATGAGTGTTTACAAGCTTTTGAAATTTTAAAGGAAAAATTGGTTACCGCTCCAATTATAGTCGCTCCAAATTGGAATTTAAATTTTGAGCTCATGTGTGATGCGAGCGACTATGCAATCGGAGAGGTATTAGGCCAAAGAAAAGAGAAAAAATTTCATGCGATACACTACGCAAGTAAAGTTCTTAATGAGGCTCAAGTTAACTATGCCACCACTGAAAAAGAATTACTTGCGATAGTGTATGCGCTTGAAAGGTTTAGGTCCTATCTTATTGGTTCCAAGGTCGTAGTGTATACCGACCACTCGACGATTAAATATTTGCTCACCAAACCGGACTCGAAGCAAAGGCTCATTCGTTGGATCCTCTTGTTTCAAGAATTTGATGTTGAAATCAAAGACAAGAAAGGATCAGAAAATTTGGTGGCGGATCATATTATCTCACTTAGTTAATGTGGAGGTTACCGCTTCCAAGAAGGAAATCCAGGAAGAGTTTCCTGATGAAAAACTTTTCAAAGTTCAAGTTAGGCCGTGGTTTGCGGACTTTGCAAACCACAAGGCTAGTGGTTTGGTGCCTCCCGACCTAACTTCGAACCAAAAAAGGAAATTTCTCTCGGATGCTAAGTATTACGTGTGGGACGACCCATACTTGTTTAAATTGGGTGGTGACAACCTTTTAAGGAGGTGTGTTACTGGCGATGAAGTGCAAAGCATTCTTTGGCATTGTCACAACTCGCCTTACGGCGGACACTACAATGGGGTAAGAACGGCCACTAAAGTCCTTCAGTCAGGATTTTATTGGCCTACTATTTTCAAAGACGCAAACGCCCATGCGCAAAGTTGTGATAGTTGCCAAAGAAGTGGTGGGATTGGTAAGAGAGACGAGATGCCTCTCCAAAACATCCAAGAGGTTGAAGTATTCGATTGTTGGGGTATCGACTTTGTTGGACCATTCCCACCCTCATGTGGTAATGAATATATGCTTGTGGCGGTTGACTACATTTCTAAGTGGGTTGAGGCGATTGCCTCACCTCGGGCGGATGCTAAAACGGTAATCAAATTTTTGAAGAAAAACATCTTTTCCCGTTTTGGAACCCCCCATGTGTTGATTAGTGATGGAGGGTCACACTTTTGTAATGCACCGTTAGAAAGCGTTTTGAAACATTACGGTGTATCACACAGAGTGGCGACTCCGTATCACCCACAAGCAAACGGTCAAGCCGAAGTCTCTAATCGTGAGATTAAGAGAATTCTTGAAAAAACTGTGTCAAATTCTAAAAAAGAGTGGTCGCTGTAATACCTCAAAATTCCCCCCCTCATTCATACATTCATTTTTAGGTCATTTAACATTTCATATTGCATTTCATCATGTCAATCGGAATTAGATCCAAGAAGCTTGAATATCATCCAAGACACTTTGTGGGTCCTATCTGGGTGATAAGTCAACACAAGGGAATGGCTTGAGATACTTCTAACATGTTCAAATGGGGTCTATTCATCAGTCAAAATGTTAATCTTGAAGGAGCAAAAGTTTGTTCATGAGCTGTCATGCTCGCTAGACGAGCAGAATGGGTCGCCTAGCGAGTCCCAAGAAAAGCCACCAGAATCACCTACGCTCAGAGGAATTTCTTGAACTGTCATGATCGCTAGGCGAAGCCCACGCGTTTTGAAAAAAAAAAAACGAAAAAAAAAAAAATATAACAGAAAAATCTTGGACTTGGACCTCTCTCTTTTGAGCCCACAAAGTCACAATAATCAGGTTATAAATTCTAGACTTCCATCTCCCAAAAAAACCCTGGGAAAAAGATAGTGAGAGAAGAGCTAACAGAGTTCAGAGCAACCTCTAGAGACTGAAAGGAACTCATCTGCAAAGAGCCAATTCCATCTCATATAAACCCTCAGATTGCTTTGCAAACCCAACCGGGAAATTCAATTTCATTCGATCTCTCCAATCAGGTTTGCCCTATTTCCACTACTTTATACTTTCAACCTGAAATTTTTGATACCCTTTTAATGCATTTGTTTGACAAGAGGTTTAGGCCTCCTACCCTTGGTTGCTTTTTGTGAATTTTAATGGCATGATTCATGTGGTTACATTTTGATTTGGGGCAACTCTTGATTGCACCCCATATTGTTTCTCTAACCTGTTTGTTGAGTTTTTGTGAGGGCTCACATGACTCCTGAAAGGATAGCTTGCTTGGCATTCCACTTTATTTGTGGGATACCATTTGGAGGTTTATTCCGATTACCTGTATTGACTTGCTTTCTTTGATGGTTCCAACTTGAGAGATCTCTGGGTTTCTTATTACTTTAGTCGCTGTTACTCTGGATCTTTATCCGTGTGGTAGATCTCTTGATCCTTTATCTTTCCCGCATTTTACCACTTTCTTAGCTGGAAGGCCTCAATAGGAGGCAATGTTTTCTTTTGTTTGTTTACTTTTGTGCCCAAAGACCTCCAAGAAGAGGCACCAGTGCTAAAGACCTCCCTGAAGAGGCAATTGACGGATAAAAGGGATTAGTAATCAATCCCCCGTTATTCAGTGTGTCGTTCTTTATGCTCGCACTACGTGTCGATGCTTCAGAACAAAAGCCCAAGATCTTTTGTCCGGTCAGTCAGTGGAGAGGGTTCCACCTTTCTGAATCCCCACTTTTTGTCATGAGCTCACCCTGTCCAGGGTTAAGAGCTATGAGGTCTTATCCTCATTATCCGTTTGATCTGCTCACCCTGACGTTCAATGTCAGTGGTTAAAAGCCCATTTGATTACCTTTTTCATGGCTTGTTTATCGAGGTTGATATGACCCCTCTTGACTAAAGCCCTACCCATGTATGTTTGAGCCCCCTCGTTGGTGCGTTTACTTTATGCATATTTGTTTTGTGTGGTGTGATCGTCTCCCCATAGGATTGCTAGGCTTCGTATAGTCTCTCATTTGCATGTCAATTAAGGTAGCACTGTTCCTTCGTCTAGGACTTCCTTTTTTGCATGAGCATTCCTAAAACACAAACAAAGTCATTGATTTTTCTTCTCCTAAGAACACGTTAACTCCTTCTACTACAGGCGAGTAAGTCTCCAAAGGTCGAGCATCCGGTAGATTGCGTAGTAACGCCGTTCACCTAAAAAACACACCCTTTAGACAAGAACAACAAGCGTGGATCTCGTAGAGTACTACAGATGCATAGGGGTGCTAATACCTTCCCTTCGCATAATCGGCTTCCGAACCCAAGATCTGGTTGCGAGACCTTGTCTTTTCCTTTCCTTTTTCCAGGTTTACTTCGAGCGTTTCCTTTCCCTCCTTTGGGATAAATAACGCGCGGTGGCGACTCTTCTGTCATTTCTTTCTCGCTGGTTGTTTTTTCACATCTCCACTTTCAGGTTGTGACAGCTGGCGACTCTACTGGGGACCCTGGTTTCCCTAAGCGAGTCCCTCCTAGCTTTTGTAGGTTGTTTGTTTATTGGGTGTTCATTCTTTTGTACAGTTATTTATTTTTCAGCATTTACCTGCTTCATTGCATTGTGCACATATCATTGTTGTATCTGTTGACTCTGCTGTTGGTTTGTTTGTTTGTTGGGATGGGGTGTTCTATGAGAGATAAGCCCAACACACAGGCTATGAGTGAACTTTAGGACACCTAGGAATAGAGTGATTCATGGGAAGCGGGTGGTATGGCGCCACTTAGCGGAACATGGTATCACGAGCAGTTCAGATTCTGATGGGGTATTATCGTTGCATACACTTGGTGTGCATATGATGATATTCTTGAAAGGATTGTTTATCCTGCGTTTCTCTTGACCTTACCCTGGCCTAGATTACACCCGTGAGTGGGGCGGGAATGATCATTTATAGGTACTGTTGGTGACCATGTCCTGTTGGTGACTTTTGTTTGGTTCTTGTTGGTGACCGTTGGTTCTGAAGTATGGGTTCTAAGTTGATGATTGTGTTCTATGGTTCCCGGTTCCGAATTCATGCTGAAGTTCTGATCTTGTGCCTCGTGATATACAACCAACCAGCCATTGTTTCATCATTTTGCATCATAGCATGTTTATTTTCAAAAAAATGCATTAAAAAAAAGAGTTAACCCGCATTCATATCATTCACACATGTTTATCCATTTCTGTGGGGTTTATATCTTCTTCTTGATTCTAGTCGGGGTTTTCTGGTACTTTTAAAAAGGGATATTTTATCTGATGAGAGACTGGAATCAAGGGGTAGAACACCCTTTGGAATTGATAAACATGTCATTGCATTTGCATATCCATCAGCATGTCTTGCATAACAGGTACCGCCACAGTGTTCTCAGTCGTTTGGTGCTCCACTAGGATAGATGACTCAGGAATTCACCGATATGGTACCCGAAGGAATCAATAAAGAAGATGGAGATACTGATTGCGACATCGATAACTGGGTGCGTCTGAGGATCCCGGGTGAAGTCATCAACAATTGGTCTTCTAAGGAGATTGACCAAGTCACTTTTCTGGAGGAGTAATTTTCTTTGTTTATTCATGCATGTCCAAGTCTTACGTTCCGCCCAGGGCGTAATGACTCATTGTAGGGCTCATCTATGTGGATACTTGCATTTTTTATCATAAATAAGGGACGTCTTTTTGCATTCAAATATTTCGTTCACTGTCTTTCTATTTTTGCAGTTTTCAAAAATCAAAAAAATATTTGGCAATGTTTTATTTAGTTTTCACTTCTTGTTCACACTCATAAGCACATACCATCACTCATGCAGATGCACGTCACCGGATCCTATTGATAACGGTTCTGCTATGGCTCACTTCGACTTTGAAAATCCAATCTTTCAAGTTGAAGAAGAGGGTGATGAAGACTGTGAACTCCCGAAAGAACTTACCAGGTTATTAAAATAGGAGGAAAGGGTCATTCAACCACATCAAGAGTCTACTGAAGTGATTAATCTCGGCACCGAGGACGCCAAGAGAGAAATCAAGATAGGGGTTGCTTTGGAAGATAATGTGAAGAAAGGGCTGATTGAATTGCTGCAAGAATATGTTGACATCTTCGCTTGGTCTTATCAGGACATGCCAGGGCTTGACACAGATATTGTGGTACACCGTTTGCCTCTCAAAGAAAGTTGTCCTCCGGTCAAGCAGAAGCTCGGAAGAACAAGACCAGAGATGGCTGTCAAGATAAAGGAAGAAGTGCAAAAACAGTTGGATGCAGGGTTTCTAGCAGTTACCAATTATCCGCCATGGGTTGCAAACATCGTTCCAGTACCTAAGAAGGATGGAAAGGTACGGATGTGTGTCGACTACCGGGATCTGAACAGAGCTAGTCCTAAAGATGATTTCCCATTACCTCACATCGACGTTTTGGTGGATAACACAACTCAGTTCTCGGTATTCTCCTTCATGGATGGCTTTTCTGGCTATAATCAAATCAAGATGGCACCAGAAGACATGGAGAAGACAACATTCATAACCCCATGGGGCACCTTCTGCTACAAGGTGATGCCGTTTGGTCTGAAAAATGCCGGAGCAACATATCAACGAGCGATGGTGACTCTTTTCCATGATATGATTCATCATGAAATCGAGGTTTATGTTGATGATATGATTGCCAAATCTCAGACAGAAGAAGAACATTTGGTGAATTTGCAGAAACTGTTTGAGCGTTTGAGAAAATTCAAGTTGAGGCTTAATCCGAACAAGTGTACTTTTGGGGTGAGATCTGGAAAATTACTGGGTTTTATTGTTAGTGAAAAAGGGATTGAGGTAGATCCAGCCAAAGTGAAAGCGATACAGGAAATGCCTGAGCCAAGAACAGAGAAACAAGTCCGTGGTTTCTTAGGGAGGTTGAACTACATTGCAAGGTTCATCTCTCACCTAACAGCCACGTGTGAGCCAATATTCAAGTTGTTGAGGAAAGATCAGGCTATCAGGTGGAATGATGATTGCCAAAGGGCTTTCGAGAAGATAAAAGAGTATTTGCAGAATCCTCCTATCCTTGTGCCTCCGGTCCGAGGGAGACCGTTGATTATGTATTTGACAGTACTAGACAATTCCATGGGTTGTGTTCTCGGTCAACACGACGAGACAGGTAGGAAAGAGCATGCCATATACTACCTGAGTAAGAAATTCACAGATTGCGAGTCGAGATACTCGATGCTTGAAAAGACATGTTGTGCACTTGCATGGGCTGCTAAGTGTTTGAGAGAATACATGCTGTCTCACACAACCTTACTAATCTCCAAGATGGATCCAGTCAAGTATATATTCGAGAAGCCAGCTCTCACCGGAAGGGTTGCTCGTTGGAAAATGGTACTGACAGAGTATGATATCCAGTATACATCCCAGAAAGCCATCAAAGGGAGTATTCTGTCAGACTATCTTGCTCAGCAGCCGATTGATGATTATGAGCCGATGAAGTTTGATTTTCCATATGAAGACATCATGTTCCTCAAGATGAAAGACTATGAAGAGTCAGTTGTTGAGGAGGGACCTGATCCAGACGAAAAGTGGACTTTGTTGTTTGATGGGGCTGTCAATGCTAGAGGAAGTGGAATTGGCGCTGTCATTACTACTCCGAAAGGTGCCCACATGCCTTTCACCGCTCGTCTGACTTTTGAGTGCAGCAATAATGAAGCTGAGTATGAAGTCTGTATCTTGGGTATTGAGCAAGCCATTGATTTGAGAATCAAGACTCTGGACATCTTCGGAGATTCGGCTCTAGTGATCAATCAAGTGAATGGTGATTGGAACACCCTCCAACCCAATCTGGTCCCTTACAGAGATTACACGAGAAGACTATTGACTTTCTTCACAACAGTAAAGCTGTATCACATACCTCGTGATGAGAACCAGATGGCAGATGCTCTTGCCACTCTATCCTCCATGATCAACGTGATTCGGTGGAACCACGCTTCCAGGATCAATGTGATGCGCCTCGACAGGGCCGCGTATGTGTTTGCTGCCGAACTGGTAGTTGACGACAAGCCCTGGTATCACGACATCAAGCGCTTTCTGAAGAATCAAGAGTACCCTACAGGGGCATCCAACAATGATAGAAAGACTTTGAGGAGATTGGTAGGCAGTTTCTTCTTGAACAAAGACGATGTGTTGTATAAAAGGAACTTCGACATGGTTTTGCTCAGATGCGTGGATAGACACGAAGCAGACATGTTAGTGCAGGAAGTTCATGAAGGCTCCTTCGGTACTCATGCTGGAGGACATGCAATGGCTAAGAAATTGTTGAGAGCGGGTTATTACTGGATGACCATGGAATCTGATTGTTTCAAATATGCTCGGAAGTGTCATAAATGCCAAATTTATGCTGATAAGGTGCATGTGCCGCCAAATCCTTTGAATGTGATGTCTTCGCCGTGGCCTTTTGCTCTGTGGGTCATTGATATGATTGGAAAGATTGAGCCGACCGTCTCCAATGGGCATCACTTCATCCTTGTTGCCATCGACTATTTCACCAAGTGGGTCGAACCAGCACCGTTCGTGAATGTCACCAGACATATGGTTGCCCGTTTCATCAAAAAAGAAATCATTTGTCGCTATGGGATTCCCGAAAGAATCATTACTGATAATGGTTTTAATCTCAACAACAAAATGATGAAGGAGTTGTGCCAGAACTTCAACATTCAGCATCATAATTCTTCCCCTTACCGCCCTAAGATGAACGGTGCTGTTGAGGCGGCAAATAAGAACATAAAGAAGATTGTGCAGAAGATGGTCGTTACGTACAGAGATTGGAATGACATGCTACCCTTCGCCTTGCATGGGTACCGTACTTTAGTACGTACGTCGACCGGGGCAACCCCTTACTCCCTTGTGTATGGTATGGAAGCAGTCCTACCTGTTGAAGTGGAGATTCCTTCTCTAAGAGTCCTGTTGGATGTCAAGTTAGACGAAGCTGAGTGGATTCGGACAAGGTTCAATGAGTTGAGTCTTATCGAAGAGAAGCGAATGGCAGCCATTTGTCATGGGCAGTTGTATCAGAGTCGAAGGAAGAGAGCCTTTGATCAGAAAGTGCGTCCTCGATGCTTCCAGGTCGGAGATTTGGTGTTGAAAAGGATCCTTCCTCCTCAGACAGATCACAGGGGCAAGTGGACTCCTAACTATGATGGACCTTATATTGTCACCAAGGTTTTTGATGGTGGGGCCTTAATGCTTGCAACTATGGATGGTGAAAACTTCACTTCCCATGTGAACTCAGACGCAGTTAAAAAATACTTCGCATAAAATAGACCCGCTGGACAGTAAAAAGAATAGTCCAGGAAAAAATGGGCATCCCGACGAACCAAGAAAATGAAAAGGTTCGGGCAAAAATTAGGGATTAAAAATGAAAAGATCATACACCCGGTAAGTTGAAAACCTGAAAAGGCAACTTAGGCAAAAATGGGTATCCCGGTGGATTGAAAACCCGAAAAGGGCGATCCAGGCAAAAGTTAGGGATTAAACGAATGACTGCGTTTTGAGTAGTTCTGAATCTCATCTCGTGTCAATGACTGGAAACTTTTGAAGGATAGGAAACAGTTCAATCACTCTTTTCAGAAAGTTGATCATCTGGAGGATCTTGAAGACGAGCAAGTCATAGCAGAATTGGAACCCAATAGAAATCCATTTCACATTGCCATTAGATTAATTTCTGTTTTTATCTTTTGTGCGATTACCTCTTTCCAGGGATTGCTTCCTGATGTAAATGCCTATTCAGAGGCCATTCAATCAATAAAATCATGTTATTCAGTATATCTCTGTTTTCATTTTCATTTTACTGTTTTGTTTGCAAAAATGACGTCCGAATTTTTGATAAACATTGCATCATGAAACATAAGAGCTTTACAGGTACATGCTTAATAAACATTTAAAATTGATGTAAATGTTAAGTGCTTTAGATCGTCTATTCAGAACAGGTACCCTCGGGGCATTTCCTTAAGGTTCCCAGCCGATGATCGCGAATGTTTTCCCCCAACAGTCAAAGTTGGTATCTTATCCCTGCAGAGCTGATCAGAGCATTGGATTCTTCGATCCCCAGCAGGCTCTCACTACTGTACCTCCCTCAAGCGGTGGTTTCAGATTATACACTCCCCAATACAGTTAACAGTGCCAGACTGTATATCCCCAGCGGAGTTGACAGTGCCAGACTGTATCTTCCCAGCAGAAGCGACTGCTCCTTAGAGTTCGATGCCAGATCGATAATCCCAATTCCAGATCCATGGTCTCTTTCCTTGAAGCAGAATCTCGGTACCGTATCGGTGTTAGCTTCCCCTGCACCACCGTCGCTTCCCCAACAACAGGTTTCCAGTGCCGTTCTCTCCCCAGTCAGAGTCTCGATATTTCGTCATTGCTAGAACACCGTGTGGCGGGTCATTTCCCCACAGAGTTCTTTGCGCTGTGCATCTCCAACAGCCTTGTCATGGTCCAGAAGATGGTGATCATTTCCCCAGCAGATTCTCTTGCCTCGGCTTGGCATTCTACCCAGCATTTCGCCTCCCTGCATGTAGAATCATATTGCATTGCATCCTCCCAAATCGCGTAGCATTTCCATTTTCATGGAGCATTACGCTATTGAAAAATTCAAACATACGCATGTAAAGCATAAAACATTCTCGGTATCCCAAGTGATAAGCTAGAAGTTGTTTCCAGTACTCAGACTGAAGATTGTTCATGACTTACCTTTATTATCCCCAGCAAGTGTCATTGGCCCATGCGCCGCCTCTATTATCTTTCCCTATTTCTACCGATGCTGACAGGCATGAAGTTTTTCCGATATTCAGACCGAAGTGGCGTTCAGGTCAGTTTTTCGATGTTCAGATCGAAGAAGTTTCCGACGTTCAGGTCGATGCAACTTGTGGCATTCAGGCCAGTTTTCTGGTATTCAGACCGAAGTGGCGTTCAGGCCAGTTTTCCGATGTTCAGATCGAAGAAGTTTCCGACGTTCAGGTCGATGCAACTTGTGGCATTCAGGCCAATTTTCCGATATTCAGATCGAAGTGGCATTCAGGCCAATTTTCCGATATTCAGATCGAAGTGGCATTCAGGCCAATTTTTCGATATTCAGATCGAAGTGGCATTCAGGCCAGTTTTTTGATGTTCAGATCGAAGAAGTTTCCGACGTTCAGGTCGATGCAACTTGTGGCATTCAGGCCAATTTTCCGATATTCAGATCGAAGTGGCATTCAGGCCAATTTTCCGATATTCAGATCGAAGTGGCATTCAGGCCAGTTTTCCGATGTTCAGATCGAAGAAGTTTCCGACATTCAGGTCGACGCAACTTGTGGCATTCAGGCCAGCCTCTCGGTGTTCAGACCAATATTAATAATCTCATATCGTCCGATGTTCATATCGAAGTTATTTCCAGTATTCAGACTGATGAGCGGCATTCAGGCCATGGTTATTTCTGTGTTACCATTTATTTTGGTATCCAGGTTAACATTCTTTTTCGGTATTCAGACTGACTCTTACCGTACCAGACGGATTCTTCTTTCAAGACCACCTATTTACCGATTCTGACAGGCATTGTTACTTCACTTCACTTCAGTGCAAATTTTCGGGCTTTTATTGTATTAAATCCCTTGATACCTCGAAAGTGCGAAAGCCGCTGCTATCTTCTTTTCGGGTCTCCAGTTGATTGAATAGGGGCAGCTGTAATACCTCAAAATTTGCCCCCTCATTCATACATTCATTTTTAGGTCATTTAACATTTCATATTGCATTTCATCATGTCAATCGGAATTAGATCCAAGAAGCTTGAATATCATCCAAGACACTTTGTGGGTCCTATCTGGGTGATAAGTCAACACAAGGGAATGGCTTGAGATACTTCCAACATGTTCAAATGGGGTCTATTCATCAGTCAAAACGTTAATCTTGAAGGAGCAAAAGTTTGTTCATGAGCTGTCATGCTCGCTAGGCGAGCAGAATGGGTCGCCTAGCGAGTCCCAAGAAAAGCCACCAGAATCACCTACGCTCAGAGGAATTTCTTGAACTGTCATGATCGCTAGGCGAAGCCCACGCATTTTGAAAAAAAACGAAATAAATAAATAAATAAATAAATAAATAAAATATAACAGAAAAATCTTGGACTTGGACCTCTCTCTTTTGAGCCCACAAAGTCACAAAAATCAGGTTATAAATTCTAGACTTCCATCTCCCAAAAAAACCCTGGGAAAAAGATAGTGAGAGAAGAGCTAACAGAGTTCAGAGCAACCTCCAGAGACTGAAAGAAACTCATCTACAAAGAGCCAATTCCATCTCATATAAACCCTCAGATTGCTTTGCAAACCCAACCGGGCAATTCAATTTCATTCGATCTCTCCAATCAGGTTTGCCCTGTTTGTTGAGTTTTTATGAGGGCTCACATGACTCCTGAAAGGATAGCTTGCTTGGCATTCCACTTTATTTGTGGGATACCATTTAGAGGTTTAGTCCGATTACCTATATTTACTTGCTTTCTTTGATGGTGCCAGCTTGAGAGATCTCTGGGTTTCTTATTACTTTAGTCGCTGTTACTCCGGATCTTTATCCGTATGGTAGATCTCTTGATCCTTTATCTTTCTCGCATTTTACCGCTTTCTTAGCTGGAAGGCCTCAATAGAAGGCAATGTTTTCTTTTGTTTGTTTACTTTTGTGCCCAAAGACCTCCAAGAAGAGGCACCAGTGCTAAAGACCTCCCTGAAGAGGCAATTGACGGATAAAAGGGATTAGTAATCAATCCCCCGTTATTTAGTGTGTCGTTCTTTATGCTCGCACTACGTGTCGATGCTTCAGAACAAAAGCCCAAGATCTTTTGTTCGGTCATTCAGTGGAGAGGGTTCCACCTTTCTGAATCCCCACTTTTCGTCATGAGCTCACCCTGTCCAGGGTTAAGAGCTATTAGGACTTCCTTTTTTGCATGAGCATTCCTAAAACACAAACAAACTCATTGATTTTTCTTCTCCTAAGAACACGTTAACTCCTTCTACTACAGGCGAGTAAGTCTCCAAAGGTCGAGCATCCGGTAGATTGCGTAGTAACGCCGTTCACCTAAAAAACACACCCTTTAGACAAGAACAACAAGCGTGGATCCCGTAGAGTACTACGGATGCGTAGGGATGCTAATACCTTCCCTTCGCATAATCGGCTCCCGAACCCAAGATCTGGTTGCGAGACCTTGTCTTTTCCTTTCCTTTTTCCAGGTTTACTTCGAGCGTTTCCTTTCCCTCCTTTGGGATAAATAACGCGCGGTGGCGACTCTTCTGTCATTTCTTTCTCGCCGATTGTTTTTTCGCATCTCCTTTTTCAAGTTGTGACAGTCGCAAAAATTGGATGAAGCGTTATGGGCATATCGTACCGCTTTTAAAGCTCCAATTGGGCTAACTCCTTTTCAATTGGTGTTTGGTAAAACTTGCCATTTGCCGGTCAAATTGTGAAAATCTAGTTGACAGACTTTCGATGTCACACTGGATGTTATGACATCCAATTCTGCGCAGACAAGAATGATGCAGAACTTAAATGTATAGTGCAGTAAATAACACAGAGAATTGTTTACCCAGTTCGGTGACAAACACACCTACGTCTGGGGGCTACCAAGCCAGGGAGGAAATCCACTATTAGCAGTATTAATTCAGGCCTTAAACCAACTGTTTAATTCTATCACTTAATACCTACCCAATGCAATTTCAATCTAAAACTAAGAGCTGAGTTCCTACTCACTCCCCCTCAATCACCACAGTGATTACAACCTTTTATTAGTTTAAAGTCAATGGCGAAGTAATACTTCAAACAACTCTTGATTGTGCTTAACAACTTTAATCAAGAAACACAGCACTCACGCTTAAAAGCTTAGAGTGACACAACAATTACAACTCAATGAACACCCCAGTCCAATGCAATCATCTAGGTGATAATTGCTTGGCTCACAAATACAACCTAATACAAAACACAATAAAAATACAGCTATGAAATACAATGATGTATTTAAAGCTTCACACTTCGAAATCCCTGAATTGCTGAAAGTAGGATTGCCATCCTTTTATACTGCAGCACTTGGGATTTGTACTTGTATTTCCTAAAATTAAGGTTAAGCAAGTTAACCTAATTTCCACATATTAGGGTGCTAACAAATAGGCTATTTGTTAGGTCCATTAATTGTAGCTCAGTTGTTAGTTTCCTGGATTTTAGCTCAGCTGTTAGATTCCTGAAAAATAGCCTGAGAAAAATACTGAAACAGAAAAACTAACCATCCTAGAATTTAGCATATGCTGTCAGGAATGAATGTCATAACATTCAGTTTGACGTCCAGAACATAGACCATATGTTAGGTCTGTTATTCTCCTGAAAACAGACTGTACTAAATGCTGAACTGTAAAAGACCAACCAGTCTATACTTCAGCATCAGCTATCAGAGATAAATGTCATAACATCCAGTTTGACATTTAGACAATGGCCCATATGCCAGGTCTGTTATTCTCCTGAAAAACAGACTGAAATAAATACTGAACTGTAGCAAAAAAACCAACCTGCATATTATTCAATATATGCTGTCAATGATGAATGTCATAACATTCAGTTTGACATTCAGATAGTAGGCTATGTGCCAGGTCTGCTACTCTCCTGAAAAACAGCCTGAAATAAATACTGAACTATAACAGAAAAACCAACTAGCCTATAGTTCAGTATCTGCTGTCAGGAATGAATGTCATAACATTCAGTTTGACATTCAGTAAATCCTGTATTGAATGACTGTCATAACAAAACAGAAAATCAGCCTGCTGTTAGTTTCCTGAAAATCAGCCTGTGATAAATAACAGAAAAACTAACTGGCCTTTCAGGAATGAATGTCATAACATTCAGTTTGACATTCAGAGACTGCTGTTATGAATGACTGTCATAACAGAACAGAAAATTAGCCTGAACTAAATACTGAACTATAACAGAAAAATTGATTAGTCTATAATTCAGTATCTGCTGTCAGGGATGAATGTCATAACATCCAGTTTGACATTCAGTAAATCCTGTATTATCTAATCCTGCAGCATACTACTCAAGCATGTCATAACATCAGTCCAGACATCAGAGTACAGTAAGTGTTTTAACACAAAATGCAGTCAATCAAAAACATCTACAAACTCCCCCTTTGGCAAATTTTTGGCTAAAACAACTTGGCATCACAACAGAGTTCACAGGAGCGGAAAACACACATCCAAGCAGAGAATTAAATTAGCTAATACACTCAGCACTCATAGAAGTTAAACTTCAAACAACAACAACACAAGTAGAATGCACACATCACCATAACCTCTTGTTTAGAGGACCTTCAATGAAATCTGTTGTCCTGGGGTACATTTGTTAACCTCTTGTTTAGAGGACCTTCAATGAAATCTGTTGTCCTGGGGTACATTTGTTACTCCCCTTTTTTGTCAAAAATGTTGCCAAAGCAACACTTAATATAACAGACCAACAAAAATAAAATTACAAGCAAATTTCAGAAACACACACTTGATTTTACTTCACAGTTTCAATCAAGAATACACACTCTTAATCTTGCTTTACAGCTTTGATCAAGACTACACCCACTTGATCTTGCTTCACAACTTTGATCAAGTAGACACACACTCTTGCTTCACAGCTTTAGAGTGACGAATTTCAGCCACAAATCAGATCTTCAATCAAACACAGATTGCCATTAAGTGTGCAATCACAAAACACCAAACATTCACACTGAATGTTCTGTGTACAGGGTGTCATGAAATCGGGTCTGACATCCTGGAAAAATCCTGCATAATTCCATAATTCCTTTTATAACTTCCAGCAGGTACAATCATATCAGATGCCATGACCTTGTGTATGACATTCTAGCTTTATAGTTACTAGTAATACACACATGCACAAGGGTACTTCTCCTCCCCCTAAATCTGTGCAACAAAAACAGAATTACTAGTTAAGGATGCAACTAGTAAGACACACAAATGCACAAGGGTACTCCTCCTCCCCCTAAATCTGTGCATACATCAAATAACAGTAACTCCAGCACCTGTACCATCCAGAATGTCATTCTGACATCTGCTTCAACATCAACACCTGTGCACCATATCAGACATCCTCTTTGACATCTGTAACCAGAGCAACATTCTTGTTTTAACATCTGTGCACTTCCTTCAATAATAGTTGTCCTTCAGTTCAGCTACATCAACTGCTTCCACATTCCACATCAACACTTATCAACACTTCTCCCCTTTTTAGTCAAAATTGACCAAAGGTGACCAATTAGACAAAATAAATGTCAATTAGTCTATCAGAGAATGTTAGGATAGATGTTATAACATTAAACATGTTAAACCATAATAGTTAAGCAGTACAAACCATCATGATACACAGCTGTGATAGCTGAGATAATGAACAAATCCAAGGAACTCATTAAGAGCCCAAAAACTTACAAATAGGCATCAATGAGGACTGCCAACATCCAACCTTGTGCAGCATTGCATACTTGACACTCAGTTTACTTGCCACCAATTTTCCTTTGAGAGGCCACTTCCTTGCCTGATTAGCAGTGATGACTTGACAGATTTTGTTGTCAGTCACCTCAAGATCAGGTTGAGCTTCATCAGGCCTTCCCAAATACTTGTTAATCACTGAAGGAGATAAATTTACACACTTGCCTCTCACATACACTTTCCTGAATTCCTTAGACCAATCAGAGCACACTTTCAATTGTTTAATAATTTGAAATATTAAACAGTACATTCCTAACATCATTAGTCGCTATAATTCCTCAGAAGGACATATTCCCACTTTGCCCCTTAAATCTTCAAACTGAGTAGCATCTAAAGTCATGACATTTTGAGTGACATTGTACTCAGTCTGCATCTGATTCATCCATACCAATTGGGAACAACTGCTACCAGAGGCTATGTACTCAGCTTCTGCAGTGGATAATGGTACACAACTTTGTTTCTTCCTTTCACCTACACCATTTTGATGAGAAATAGTAGGTGAGGACAACTCATGACTTTCAATCTGCATAGGTCCCATTAAGTCCATGTGCAAAAGTTCCAGAGTTTTGGATGTTTTAGGATGTCCAAGCTTAGGCTGTGACATCTTGGTTAGCTTGCCCACCTGACATTCTCCACTGACTTTTCCTTCATCCTTAAGCATCTTTGGGATTCCTCTACCTGCTTCCTTGGATATGATCTTCCTTCCTCTTAAATGTAGATGTCCAAGTGTTTTATGCCCCAATTTCACTTCCTTTTCTTCCTTGGCTAAGCAACACATTGAGGAGTAGGTTGAGACTTCAGGTTCCCATAGATAGCAGTTATCTTTGGATCTGGTTCCTCTCATGACTTCCTTATTTTCTTCATTCATCACAACACACTCTTCCTTAGTGAACTCTACATTGAAGCCTCAATCATATAGCTGGCTTATGCTGATGAGATTAGCAGTTAGTTCTTTTACTAACAGCACATTATTCAGTTCTGGAACTTTAGGACTGTTCAGCTTACCAACACCTTTGATTTTTCCTTTAGCTCCATCACCAAAGGTCACATAACCGGTAGCATGAGGTTGTCTATCTACCAATAAGTTCTCCATCCCAATCATATGTCTTGAGCAACCACTGTCAAAATATCAGTCTTCTCTGGTAGATGCCCTTAGAGATGTGTGAGCTAATCTAGCAACCCATTGTTGTTTCTTGATGGGGGCATTATGCTTAGATGCCTTCTGCTTAGGTCTGACTTGAGGGGTCTGGTTAGGATAACCATGCAACCTGTAACAGAAGGGTTTTATGTGACCAAATCTACCACAGTAGTGGCATTTCCATCTTTGAAATTTCTTCTTTTGATGGTTAAACCTCCTGCTTCCATGATGTTGTGACATTGGTTGTTACTTTTGCTTGGTTTCTTGAACTTCAGCATTTGAGTTGTTGAATTCAGATGGGGATTCCTTAACAAAGCCTAAACCATACATGGTTTCTGATTTCTGTCCCACCTTTAGAATCTCTTCCAAAGTGTCAGTTCCTTTATTCAGCATTCTGATGGATTTTGTCATTTGATCTAGCTTAGAGGACAACAAGGTTATCTCACCATTTAGACCATCTATGACTGTCAGATGCTTCTTCTTCTCAGCTTCCAGCTCCTTGATGAGTTTCTTCTGTTTTTCTCCTTGAATACACACTTCTGCACTTTTGACACATAACTCTTTATATGAAGCAGCAAGTTCATCAAATGTAAGTTCATCTCCACTTGAGTCATCATCAGAGGCACAGACACTAGTTAGTGCATTGACATGTTTTGCAGATTCTTCTTCTGATTCACTCTCAGAGTCTCCCTCAGACCAGGTGACAGATAGTCCCTTCTTTTGCATCTTGAGGAAGGTAGGACATTCAGCTCTAGTGTGTCCAAAACCTTCACATCCATGACACTGGATTCCCTTGCCTTGGTTGAACTTTTCTTCAGATTTTGATCTTCTACTGATGTCAGATGAAGAGTTCTTGACATTTGGTCTACCTTTTTGATCAACCTTCTTTATGAACTTGTTGAACTGTCTTCCAAGCATGGCTATAGCTTCTGATATGCTTTCATCACCTCCAATACTTCCTTCTTCTGAATCCTCTTCAGTATTTGATATGAAAGCTATGCTTTTGTTCTTCTTTTCAACATTCTCACACAGGCCCATTTCAAAGGTTTGGAGAGAGCCAATAAGCTCATCAACCTTCATATTGCAGATATCTTGAGCCTCTTATATAGAAGTGACCTTCATGGCAAATCTCTTGGGCAATGATCTGAGAATCTTTCTTACAAGTTTTTCTTCAGACATTTTCTCTCCTAAGCCACCAGAAGTGTTAGCAATTTCAAGAATATTCATGTGGAAGTCATGAATAGTCTCATCCTCCTTCATCCTCAGATTTTCAAACTTGGTGGTCAGCATATGAAGTTTAGACATCCTCACCTTGGAGGTACCTTCATGAGTTGTTTTGAGAGTATCCCAAACTTCTTTAGCCAACTCACAGTGATGCACCAGTCTAAAGATGTTCTTATTTATCCCATTGAACAGTGCATTCAAGGCCTTAGAGTTTCCAAGGGCTAATTCCTCTTGCTCCTTGTCCCACTCTTCTTCAGGAATTTGCATAATGATTCCATCTTTACTTGTCTTTGTTGGATGTTCCCATCCTTTGTTGACAGCTCCCCAGACCTTGTTGTCCAGAGACCTCAAGAAGGCTATCATACGAGGTTTCCAGTCATCATAGTTAGAACCATCCAGCATGGGTGGTCTATTTGAGAATCCTACATCCTTGTTCATGGTACTAGAAAGTAACGTCCCTAGATCTCACCCAGAAATTAACAGGCAGGGTGCCTGCTCTGATGCCAATTGAAATTCTAGTTGACAGACTTTCGATGTCACACTGGATGTTATGACATCCAATTCTGCACAGACAAGAATGATGCAGAACTTAAATGTAAAGTGCATTAAATAACACAGAGAATTGTTTACCCAGTTCGGTGACAAACACACCTACGTCTGGGGGCTACCAAGCCAGGGAGGAAATCCACTATTAGCAGTATTAATTCAGGCCTTAAACCAACTGTTTAATCCTATCACTTAATACCTACCCAATGCAATTTCAATCTAAAACTAAGACCTGAGTTCCTACTCACTCCCCCTCAATCACCACAGTGATTACAACCTTTAATTAGTTTAAAGTCAATGGTGAAGTAATACTTCAAACAACTCTTGATTGTGCTTAACAACTTTAATCAAGAAACACAGCACTCACGCTTAAAAGCTTAGAGTGACACAACAATTACAACTCAATGAACACCCTAGTCCAATGCAATCATCTAGGTGATAATTGCTTGGCTCACAAATACAACCTAATACAAAACACAATAAAAATACAGCTATGAAATACAATGATGTATTTAAAGCTTCACACTTCGAAATCCCTGAATTGCTGAAAGTAGGATTGCCATCCTTTTATACTGCAGCACTTGGGATTTGTACTTGTATTTCCTAAAATTAAGGTTAAGCAAGTTAACCTAATTTCCACATATTAGGGTGCTAACAAATAGGCTATTTGTTAGGTCCATTAATTGTAGCTCAGTTGTTAGTTTCCTGGATTTTAGCTCAGCTGTTAGATTCCTGAAAAATAGCCTGAGAAAAATACTGAAACAGAAAAACTAACCATCCTAGAATTTAGCATATGCTGTCAGGAATCAATGTCATAACATTCAGTTTGACGTCCAGAACATAGACCATATGCTAGGTCTGTTATTCTCTTGAAAACAGACTGTACAAAATGCTGAACTGTAAAAGACCAACCAGTCTATACTTCAGCATCAACTGTCAGAGATAAATGTCATAACATCCAGTTTGACATTTAGACAATGGCCCATATGCCAGGTCTGTTATTCTCCTGAAAAACAGACTGAAATAAATACTGAACTGTAGCAGAAAAACCAACCTGCCTATTATTCAGTATATGCTGTCAATGATGAATGTCATAACATTCAGTTTGACATTCAGACAGTAGGCTATGTGCCAGATCTGCTACTCTCCTGAAAAATAGCCTGAAATAAATACTAAACTATAACAGAAAAACCAACTAGCCTATAGTTCAGTATCTGCTGTCATGAATGAATGTCATAACATTCAGTTTGACATTCAGTAAATCCTGTATTGAATGACTGTCATAACAGAACAGAAAATCAGCCTGCTGTTAGTTTCCTGAAAATCAGCCTGTGATAAATAACAGAAAAACTAACTGGCATGTCAGGAATGAATGTCATAACATTCAGTTTGACATTCAGAGACTGCTGTTATGAATGACTGTCATAACAGAACAGAAAATCAGCCTGAACTAAATACTGAACTATAACAGAAAAATTGATTAGTCTATAATTCAGTATCTGCTGTCAGGGATGAATGTCATAACATCCAGTTTGACATTCAGTAAATCCTGTATTATCTAATCCTGCAGCATACTACTCAAGCATGTCATGACATCAGTCCAGACATCAGAGTACAGTAAGTGTTTTAACACAAAATGCAGCCAATCAAAAACATCTACAAATTGGAGCACAAAGCTTTGTGGGCTCTGAAACTATTGAACTTTGATAAGGATTTGGCCGGTGAAAAAAGAAAAGTGCAATTGCTTGAGTTGGAAGAAATGCGCAATGTCGCATATCACTCGAGTTGGTTGTACAAAGAAAAAGTGAAAAAGTATCATGACAAAAAGCTTAGGAAGAAGGAATTTGTGCCCGGACAGTTGGTCCTATTGTTCAATTCCAGGTTGAAGTTATTCCCCAGAAAATTGAAATCTAAATGGTCCGGGCCATTTCGTGTCAAAGAAGTCAAAGAATATGGAGCTGTTGTCATTGAGGACTTGGAGAAGAAAGAGAGTTGGACGGTTAATGGCCAACGTTTGAAGGTTTATCTTGGCGGTCTTGTGGACCGTGAAAGCTGTGCAATCTCCTTGGATGCTCATCTGTGAGCATCTCGAACCGTCGAGTTTATCCGACGTTAAACAAGTGCTTGTTGGGAGGCACCCCAACATTGTAAGTATTTACAGCTTTCTGTTATGTGGTATTGGTGTTCAACTTGAAGAACCTTGCTGAAATGTGTTTTGCATGCTATTGTGAAAAAACAAAATACTGTCATGCTCGCTAGCTGCTCGCTAGGCGAAGGCAGTAGCGAGCTAATTCGCTAGGCGAAGGCAGTAGCGAGCGTAGCATGACAGAACTTTAATTCTGTTTCACAGGGCCACTCATTTGGGCCCAAAACCATTTTAAATAGTTTTAGCCTGAACCTCACGAACTCACAACTACTCTCACACTTTTCACTCCCATCTCACACAAACCCTAACTGTTGCATTGCAAACCCTAACCGTTGCATTCCAAATTCAATCGACCTCTCCAATCAGATTTGTTCTATCTCCATTACTTTATGCTTTCATGTTGTAAATTCTGAAGTATGAGACATTTAGGGTGAATTTGGGAGATTGGGTATCATTAGGTTTTGCATGAATGTTTAGGTTTGCATGTATGTTTAGAACGATTCCTAGCATGTTAAATCACTTTGTTTCTGAAATGGGTACCATTAGACTTAGGGTTTTCTGAAATCGGTTTGTTATCAAGGAAGAACTCAGAATCCCGTAACATTCTCTAGCATCTTCACTAGGCGAATCCGTGGCGAGCATTCGCTGCCACTTCGCTAAGCGAACCCGTAGCGAATCTTCGCTGGGTCCTCGCTAAGCGAAGCAGTAGCGACCATGGCAGCAATTGGTTTTTCTGTTTTGCTCTCTAATCTGTTTTGTGGTTGTGTGTTTTTCCTTTTCTATGATTTTACAAATGGCATCCAGGTCGAGTGTTTCGAAAAAGAGAAAGGTCGGGAGCACTTCCCGTACTGTACCCATTCAGTTTAACACCGACAAATTCATCGGGGCAAAGCAAGCTGCACGCTATGTGGCTTTGGAAAAAAGAAAAATCTTGCCAGAGAAGAGGTTTATGATCAACCCCGAAGGCGGTTATCGGACATTTGTTGGGTTGATTCATAGCAAGAAATGGGACCGGTTGATCGCTCCACTTGAAAGCTATGACATCGAGATAGTGCGTGAGTTCTATGCGAATGCACTGCCTAATGACGACGAGCCTTTCACTTGGACTACACGAGTGTCTGGATGTCAAGTTGCTTTCGATAGGGATGATATCAACCGTGTGCTGGGTGAACCGCTCCATCTGGGAGCTAATGAGAGGGACACATACCACAGGGATCTGAGGCTCCACAGGGACACCGATTACATTTCTGCAGACCTGTTATTTGAGGGGAAGCCAGTTGAGGTGAACCCATCTGGGGTTCCTATGAGGTACCATAGGGAGGATATGATTCCCTTGGCTCAGCTGATCCTAATGCTGGTTCTGACCAATATTAAACCCAAGTCCCACACGTCAACCGTACCGATCCCAGTGGCACACTTGGTCCACTGCATTCTCACTAATATTCAGATCGATGTGGCGAGAATCATTGCTATTGAGATGAAGTCCATGGTTGAGAGCGGGCTGAAGTCGGGGGCACGAGATAACTGCTCCCTTGCTTTTCCGTGTCTCATCATGGCTTTGTGCCAACAGTCGAGGGTGAAGCTACCCTCCCGCAGTCAAGTGAGGATTTCGTCCGCCATCGACGATAGATATGTGGCCAAGTACTGTAAGCCCAAGAACTTCAGGAGTAGTACAGGTGCTGGTGAGACCGGGGCTGCTGATGGTCCTGGCGCTTTTGCTCAGGGATTTGATCCTTTCCAGCAAGCTGTCTGCAATTATAATTGGGATTGGATGGCGGCGACTCAGCGTGCCATGATTGATATTCACGATTCTATGCAGTTGTTACAATTGCAGGTGCGTGACCCCTCTGGAGAGCATCTGATGATGACGCGTGAGCAGTTCCTGCAACATGCGAGCTGGCCTGAGGACAGGCCTGTTTTCGGAGAGGGGGCGGGTGTTGGTGTTGATACTTCTGGTGGCGCTGATGATGATGATGATGAGGAGGAGGAGGATGGTTCCGGTTCTGAGGCCGGTAGTGAAGAGAGTTCTGAGTCCTATGAGGACTAAGTTTTATTTTTCATTTTATGTTTTATTTTATTGTATTTTCATATATGTAGTATTTTGGTTTTGGTTATGTACTTTTGGGGTGTTTTGTCCCCCACGCACATTTTTAAAATTTTGAAGTAATGATTATTGTTTATGTTTTAAATTATTGTGTTTGGTTTGAATTTCTTTTATTTAATAAATTTTTGGTTGTTGAGGGTCAAACCTTCTAGATTGGTTGCTCCTCAAAGAAGTATCCAATGAAGGTGCATCCGAGCTTGGATGGCAATGATAAAAATAAACAAGCGAATAATGCTAAGGTACATGGTTACCTCCGGTTAGAATTTTAGAATGCATTAAGAAATTTACTCTTTTTGTAATTGAATATTGTTTTTTTTGCAACATAATTGAATGAATGATTCATCTAGGACCTAGAACCACAAATTGTGAGGAAACCTCCATTGTACACTAAAATGCTGGATTCTAATAAACTGTGTTGATTCATTTGATTCATGCTTTGTCTTTTATTATTGTGAATTTGTGGAAGCAATTAGAAATGATCAAGGCGCTTGTTTTCTTTCGAGCACAACCAGTTCCAAATACAACTTACCCGTGAGCAGAGAGTATTCGTGAACCCCTTTGAGCTTAAACAGTTGAATCTCAGCTTGAAATAAGGCGAGATGTCAAAATCTTTTTTCTTGAAACCCTGAAATTTTCGATAATTGTTCTTTTGCCGTAAAAAGTCAAGAGCATTCACTTGGGGTGAGTAAAAGATAAGTTGGGGAGAACGAAAATGAGAATCGGTAGGTGTCACAACTCTTCAATAACCGAGCAAGCATTGAAAAAAAAAATTAGAAAAGAGAAACATCTGTTTTGTGAATACGATGTGAAAAGAAAAAGAAATAAAAAAATATATATAGAGAAAATGAAAATGAATGCTTGCTTGGAAGAAAAATAGTGAAAAACAAAATTGAATTGTGAAATAAGAGTTGGAAGGTTTCAAATGAGAAACAAGTGGAACGAAGTTGAGATGTGTGAATAGCTTGTACAGTGAATGTCTCTTTTGGGCCGGCAAGTTCGTTTTCAATGGCCTTAGATATGACCCTTGTTTGTAAACCTAACCAAGCTACAACCGAAAAAGACCTTAGTGATCTTCGTGCTTCCGCATTTTCATTTATAATTGTTAGACATTGTATGAATTGAATTGAATTTTGCATTGTTTGATTGGAGAGTGAAATTGTCCCCGCGGTTGCAAACGCGTAATTTCTTCAATCCTTATTCGAAGAGGAGAGATAGGGTGATTCATTCAGGATAACATTGTTGTGGATTGATACATGTTTTGCTTTGCTATAAGGCTTTAGTTCTTGTGTATTATGTTATTCTAACCATTGGGAACTTGTGTCTGGTTGATTCTCTTGTGTTTGAGCCATTTTATCCGATTTCGTAGAAATCTTTTTCTTTAAGCAAATCCTCTTATCCTTCAAGAGGCATACTTTGCTTGAGGGCAAGCAAGAATCTAGTTGGGGAGAGTTGTTAGATGCCAAAGTGTGTTTATATGAGCTATCAAATGTGGGCATCTTTAACTCCTTTTTGTAGAAAAAGTGTTCGAAACCGCCCTTGCTTCTGATGATTTGCAATACAATGTGAAATGATCTTGGTACCTTTAATTTGTGTGTTATTGTGCAGGAATTAGGCATGAAAGAGTAGAAAACGAAGGCACAAGAAAGATGACAAAGGAACCAAGAAAGAATGCAAACATCAGCAAGCTCACCAGGCGAGTGAGGTAGCGAAGTGCTCGCTAGGCGAGCACTCAGCGAGATGCCAGCGAACACTCCCAGAATTTTACAGTAGCAAAATGATCAAAACTCGCTGTGGCGAGGGAAGTAGCGAATACTCCTAGACTTGGACAAAACCAAAGCTATCACTTACTCGCTAGGCGAGCATCCAGCGAGCAGGTAGCGAGCAATTCCAGTAGCAAAATCATCAAGGCTCGCTGGAGCGAATGAGAGCAGCGAAGGCTTCGCCTGGCGAAGGATTGTTCGCCTAGCGAACATATGCAAACTGGACTTGGATGATTCCTCTGGACGCAGGCACTTCTGGTGGCCTATTTTGGGACTCGCTAGGCGAACCATATTGCTTGCCTAGCGAGCATGACAGCTCAATAACCAGTACTATAAGTAGCATGGGCTACTTTTTGGAAAGGACAGAGAACTTTTACACTTAGATATTTTTCAGCATTTTCTTGGGATCATTTTTTGTAACCTAGAAACCCATTTTCTCATTTTTCTTCTTCTCTTGATAATATTTCACAAAAAGAAGGTGGATTCCCATCCAATCTCGATTCTTCTACTCAGATGTTGATCAACCTTCGACCGAAACTTGTTGACCAAGCTACCATGAAAATGAGTAGCTAAGTCCTTCATTTTGTCAAGGTTAGATGTAGATGATCATAAGCTTTGTATGAATATGGGATGATCTTCATTTGTAAACTCTTTGATGATGAATATATGGTGAAAACCTTATTTTATTGATAACTCTTTGTGTTGGTTTATGATCGAGAGATGTTTTCCAACTCTTTACCTAGGTTTTCATCCATCCTTATTCTTTAGCTAGAGATAGTAATGAATGAGTTTGTTCACTAAAAAGTTAAACCTAAAAGTTGTCGTTTTGATAGATTGTGTGAGAGATCAACAATGGATCAAAATGGGAAAACCCACAATGTGTGTTAGAGATAAACACATTGGGAGGACTTTGTGGATGTGTTTATCATCTAATGGAGTTTATGAGTTTTGTTTGATCGAACATATGCATGCAAAGTGATCGTCGAACCCTAACTTTGACAATCTTTCTCAAATCGTAAAAACCAAAACTTTTACCGCAATTTATTACTTTTTATGCAAGCTACCGTGACCTAAAACTAAAACCCCCTTGTTACGATAAGTTAAGAACTTAACAACTGTCAAACGGCGGCAATATCATATAATCCCTGTGGAGACGATAACAAACCCCGATACTCTAACCCTTTACCAACACTATCCGCTACTTCCATAAAATACTATCCCACACCCTCTTTGGAAAAGAAGTGAACAACACCATAGTGTCACAAGATGAACTTTTCATCTTACTCTGTGTCGACCAAGGTCGACATGTCAATGTTGTGACATTTATGATGGAAAGATTCGTTCACCTTGCAAAGAACAATCACACCCCAATCATAATAGGCAGCCTAGTAACCATGATAGTTGATTCCATTAGACTTAGACGTCCACTTTACGAGCATACACCTTTTGGACACATCCGACCCATGGATATTGAATTTTGCTTTGACCATAGAATCATAGGAAACCTTGGGCCAGATACTTTTGATTACCTAATTAATAACGAAGTTATCCAGCTATTTACCTTACTAAACCATGAGAGAACAAGTGTTCATAACCGAAATAACTGGATTTATGATTTAGATGAACACCATATTGCTCCACCATCAACTCCTGAGACACCGCCTATATATGAGTATTTAGATGACCATATCCCTGTGGATAAATCTGACCCTGAAACCCCTCCAAACTACTATAACATAAATGAACCAGAACTTCCATCTTATGCAGAAAATTTGACCATAATCCTTACCTGTCTGGATGGTTTCCACACTGACATTACCAATGTGAAAGATGAAATAAAGAGCATGTGCCTTGATGTCTTAGGCTTAATGGATGTTGTCGTCAAACAATTTGATAACTTGAACCAGGTTGTAGCTGCTTTGGGACAGAACCGTGGCTGATTACATCGACCGCTGACCTCTCATACTCACATTAAAGCAATGAGGACACTGATATGTTTTAGTGTGGGGAGGGAACACTTTTATTGCTATTATTTCTTTTAATGTTACATTTAACTATAGTCTTTTAATTTAATTTAAATAACATTGTTATTTCTTTTTGCTTCTACAATAAATTTAATTTACCTCCGTCATTTTATTTTTTACTGCTGTTAATTCCATACTGCCTTTATTTTATTTTATACGGCTGCCGTATTGTGTTTCTGCTATCATTACTATTGTGTTACTGCTGTTAAAAATCTTATACTTTTTGGCCTGTTTTCCAAAAATTGTGAACGTTGCATGTGACGACCGTCACATGTAGTGTTACGCCCGTCACAGATACGCCACGCCCGTCACACATTAAGTACATGATCGTTACACACGACCGTTGCATATGACCATTACGCAAGACCGTTACGTGTGACGACCGTAACAGCCCGGTGACGATCGTCACGGATCCAGAAGGCGCGCCTATAAAAACAGGCGCACTTCATTTCTTCTTCCTCATCAAATCATTCTATTTTCCTTAACCATCCCACGCACAACACTCTTTTCTCCATTAACCCTTTCTTCACATCCTTTTAATCGATAAACGTGTGAGTACCTTATAACTCACGAAATCCATCTCTCCCAATAAAACCTATATTTTCAAATTCGCACACTAAATGGCCCGTCAAGAGAGAGTTGCCCCCGACCTCTCAAATATCGTATTCAGAGAAGGAGAAGTCGGCGAGCGACAGAGAGACAACTACCTCAGGTTCTATCAACGTTCAGATCAAGCTACGAGGTATGTTGATAACGACTATCTTACGGAGTTGGGACTTTCAGATGGCGTAGAATGGATGTTGAACAACTCTAGTTTGACGCAGCTTTACACCAAAACGCAACCAACTTATGAGGCGCTGACCTTAGAATTCCTGAGTTCATTCTCCTACATTACCCCTCCTGGTGCAACTCAGTTTCTCACCGGAGCCGCCACATTTAGAATGTTCGGTACCGAGTATTCCCTGAACCAAACTCAAATAGCGCGAATGCTTGGCTTCCTACATGGAGAGGGAGTTCACTGCTGTATCCCTGACGGATGGTCAGAAATAGCATTTGGAGTGTGGCATAGCCTTACCAACATGAACGTCATAAGCTGGGATGCGCTCAACGCAACTTACATCCACAACCCAGCTATAAGATATTTCCATCGAGTCTTAGGGAACACGGTTTTCAGAAGAGTCAACAATCACAAGGTAAACTCTAAGGAGCTCTTCTTTCTTCACTGTGTGTTCACCCTGGTGGCGTTCAATGCCACCCCATTCCTATTGGCTAACATACAGGCTGCATGCATGAGAGGCAGCACAACGTTCTATTTTGGAGGAATCATCACCTCCATAGCATTAGGCCTGAATCTGGGGGATAGGCTCGCCGACCTACCTGCCTTGCCAGTCGAGTTCCTCAACATCGACTATTGTCGTTCTTCACACCTCATCAAGGCCAGAGACAACGGGAAGTACCATCTTGTGGTTAGGAATAAGATAGTTCGAAGCATCATTATGCCTAACAGGAACCGTACAGATCCGCAGAATATGGAAAATTAGATTTTTGATCTGAACGCTCCTGAGCCCAATGAAGGAGATCCTAACAATGGAGCAGATGAAGTCGAAGAGGAACTTGATCGAGAAATGCCACAACCACCTCCTGAGTATGCTGCAGAGACATCTTCCCAAGGCCAACGAAGAAATGAGCGATGACCCGCCACCATGGAAGACATCTACGCTGAGACGTTGCGACACAACTAGAGGATGGAGGAGCGCCATACAGAAATGATGCAAACGATCCAACAGATACAGAGGGATCAGCATGACTATGCGAACTGGCACGACCAGGGGATGGCGGAACTTTCCGAAGAGATGAGTGCCCTGACACATCGCGTTGATGCCATCCATAAGTACACTCAGTATGTGGGGTTGGATCCTACCCAGCGTGGAAGAAGTGAGCGTGCATGAGCAAGAGCTAGAGCGCCCAGAGCTCAACGTCATGACGACGAGTAGTGATCTTCGTGTTTCTTCCCTTTTCATTTTTTATATTGTCGCATTGAGGACAATGTTTTGTTTAAATGTGGGAGGAAATCCTTGTCTTTCCTTTACTTATTTCTATTTTTAGCCATAACAAATTTTGTTGTCTTTATCTAATCATTTATATCTAATTTTCCATAACAAATTTTTTGTTTTTTTTAAAAAGTTAAATGCATACCCTACGAGTATATAGGTTGCCTTACAAAGGTTCTGTTAGGAAACTGAGAAAAATCTGACAAGATTGATACAATCTTGACACCTTAGATCTCTCACTTTTACGAGATCAGTTTGAATACTCATTATACCGATACCTGAAGTCTCCATTCTAGATTAACCCCTAGTAGTTTATACTAGCAGTCAGCACCGTCTTCAACACAAACCATGTGAAGAGCCGATGAATATAAGTGATTGATGCCTATGAATTAAGAAGATCCTTCATACTTTTGCTCTCGAGAAATTGAAAAATGCACCATACAAACAGTTGCAAGATGTACAAAAGAAAGGAACAGAAAAACCCGGTTGGTTGGTTCAGAGGTACCTGGTACAGGACTCTAAAAGCAGCGAGAGCACTTTAAAAGCAATTAGAACTTATTTATTTTCAAAAAGTATTTTTAACTTCAAATGGGACAGCGAGAGCGTACACTCTGACTTAAAGGTATAGTCTGAATCAACAATCACGAGAGTGTGAGATAAAACCTTTTAAATAAGTATTTTCTACAGAAAGATATTTGGTGCTTAAATTATACACCGGTGACTTATCAAATCCCTGACGATTAATGCGTTGCATACTGATATCCTCCTATTTATATTTTCTTAAGACTTAACTTCCCTTAGATTTAATTTTTTTCAACCAAACTTCTAAAAATCATTCCCTTAGCTAAACATGGTAACGTCGGTAGCATTAGTTTGACCATCGGTCCCTGTGGGTTCGATATCTTTTAAAACTAAAACGACTAGACTGTGAACTTGCAGTCAAGTACCCGATAAACTATATTCTATATACAGTCACGAGACGTATCACACAACAATCTCGGGCTCAGACTCAAGCTCACACAACGGCTAAAGCAAGTGGTTCTATGACTCCAGTCAAGAAGTTAAGCATTAGGAGGCCAACGAGAAGTATGGGATCACCAAGCCCTACAACTAGGTTATCTGCATCAAGGAATATGGTAGACCCTACAACTAGGCTCACTTCATCGCAAGCAAGCAAGAAGAAAAAATAAATATTTTTGTTATATGTTTTAGGTCATATTTTGGTCTATAATGTCACATATTTTGGTACTATGTTTTGGTACAATGTGTTGTCTTAGGTCTGTAATGTCACATCTTTTGGTACTATGTTTAGGCATTATGTTTTAGGTATGTTTTGTAACCCTTATATGGAAATTTTGTTATGGTGCAACGAAAGACATATTCTGCCAATATTTTGTTGCGGCCAAATATACAAATTATAACAGCTAAATTGTACCAATTTATCTAGCTAGGTTATAGTGCAAATTATAACCAATTAAGTTACAAATTATACCAGTTATGTTATAGTGCAATGAAACCAGTTATGGTGCAATAAAAGACATATTTTGCCAATATTCTATTGTGGCCAAATATACAAATTATAACAACTAAATTATACAAATTTGTTCAATTAGGTTAAAGTGCAAATTATAACCAATTAAGTTACAAATTATACCAGTTAGGTTATAGTGCAATGAAACCAATTATAATGTTCATTTTGATAGACAAATTAAACCAGTAACTATACTAGGTGATAAACAACATTGCACAATTACATTTTGTTGATCTCATAAAACAATATTGTAGAAATACAATTCATTCATCCCATAGAACAATTCAATTCCATTTCATTGTACAATTACATTAATAAATTGTAGATTAATACACCTAAAGCAACAAAAACTGAATTTCTCCTAAATGTTTTCACTTTATTGTGTTATTGAGATCCCCCTTAAGTTCTTCAATTAATCCTTCAGATTTAAACAATTTCTGATATTGATCTTCATTCTCTTTTGCTAAGATTTCCCACCTCTTTTTTTATTCTGATAAACATGTCTCTATCATCTTTCACTTCAGCAAAAAACCAATCAAAATAATCATATCCATTACTTGTATTCCCCTACATAGGTTACATACAACATTACCCACTGTGTAAAATCGAAATTACAAACTTAATAAGATAGATCATACCTTATAATGTGGACATCCCCAAAATTGCTTCCCAATTTTTTTGATTGTTTTTGCCCTTCGGAGTACAGCAAAATCACCACACCAACAGTTAGGTCTCCATTGATTTTTCGAAGAGGAAGAATTAAACCTAGATTCAGAACTGTAACTCACTTCTCCACCGTACCCAGACCCCTTTTATGATGGAGCAGGACCTTTATGATCCATTATTCATAGATAACAGAAAGAAGATGAAGGCAATTGTAACTCACTTCTTCATAATAGATTCGGAACTGTAACTCACTTCTTGACAATAGATGTTGCAGCGTGAACAATAGATTACAGAAGAAGATGAAGACAAAATGCACGAAACCCTAATTCACATGAAGAAAATGGCGTCCGCGAGTGAAGAAGATGACGGCAAAATGCAAAATGCATGAAGCCCTAATTCACATGAATAAGATATCCTACATGGAGCTGACATAGATGTTAACACTTTCACGTTTAACATCGTTACCGTGTTTTGTCTGCAAAGGATAAACATGGTACATTTAATACAGTTGAGGGATAAAAATGAGTCTTTTAAAAGTTAAGGGACCAAAATGAACCCCGTGCTAAACATAAAGGACGAAAGAGGCTATTTTTCCTTTATTATAGTTAGTGAAATAGTTGAAAAGAGTGAAAGTTAATAAATAGGGGTATAGTAGTGGAAAATATAAATAAATGTTATATTGGTATTCTAAAGAGATATTTATTTTGAGACAGGAAAAAACGCAAATGAGACACTTATTATGAGACGAATGGAGTATGTTTTAAGTATTAAGTCTTTTTATTTGTTCTTCGTGTTGTTTTTTTATGTGTGTTTGTGTTCGTTTTGTTGTAACCAAAAATTGTATTCAATATTAAATTTATTGGTTACAAAAAATAAATTACATATCAAGAGTATACAATAATTATGATGTGAAGCTTTCTCCAAGATTGGGATAACGTTTTTGTGTGTGTCTGGGCTGACGGAATATACCACATAATCTTACCATTTTGTCAGTCGAATCCATTTCAGTTCTAATACGTGTGCTGTTAGGGAGACCCTTTTATTCCTTCATATATTTTCGTTGTGCCAAATTATGTCCAATTGATATGTAGGCCAATATTCCTCCTTTTCTACCACCCGGAAGATATTATTGTACATATTGAATACATTTATGACTTTATGAACTGTAGATAGATGCTTTGAAAGGTCCTGAAGAGCTGAACATGCTGTAATGACATGGTAGCAATACATACAGAAGGCTTAAAGCTTTCTACAATCACACTAACCTTTATTTAGTTCGACTCAATAGTATCCCCCTCCCCTCATTACGGTTCATTGTCTTCTATACACTAAAATTGTGTCTATGACTATCAAAGTTTGTAACCACATATGTGTTAACTTTGATAGTTTCCTCCTTAATAAATTGCACACAACTTTCATTGAACAACTGCCCCGATCCTAACGTTGAACTCCATTTTGAAACTATGGTCACGAACAATGATCCTAACCTAAAATAGGTTGCTCTCACCAACGTGGTTATGGGTAGGTTTCTAATGCCTTTGAAGACATAGTTCATTTATTCCACAAGATTTATTGTTATGTGACCCCATAGTTGACCAATGTCAAATGCCTTGGTCCACTTCTCCACAAGAATATTATCGATCCACCTTAACGCATATGTATCTGACAATCTGATCTCTTTGCGGTAGTGTTAGAATGATGGTTGAGTTAACGCTGTCATACCCCAAAAATTACCCATCATTTTTCCTAAAAAAAAAAAAACGAAAAAAAAAAAACGAAAAAAAAAAGAAAAAAAAAACGAAAAAAAAAAAAAAAAATAAAAAAGAGAATTTTTTTTTTAATTAATTAATTAATTAATTAAATAATTAAAATAAATAAATAAATAAAATATAACAAATTATTTTGGACTTGGGTCTCCCTCATTCCAAGCCCATTACCCACGAAATTAGTCTATAAATACTGAAGTTTCAGTAGGGGGAGTTAGACTTGGAGTTTACACTGGGAGATTCACTGGAGAAAGAAGGAAGAGAAGCAAAACACTCTGAGGTTTCCTTGGAACAATACCTTGAGGAAAAAGAAAGAGAGAGAACAGAGAAGGACTGATAGAAACTTTGGCATAGGAACCCTGCCTACCCGGAGAATTCAGAGTAAAGAAACCCTGAATGCAGCCCATCTGCACCGAAGCCATCGCCGTCCAATTCCCGCTGCCTAACTTATTCTGATACTACAAGTGGTCAATCCCTTCAACCTTGAATTGGCAAACAGGTTTGCGTATCTCTATTGTTTATACTTTCAATTGGCCATATCTACATATATAATGTATCATGATTAAATGTTGATATATAATTTGCTTTCGTATGGGAATCTAAATACGCCTGAATACCCTGAATGTTTGACCATGTTATTCCTGTGATAAAATGCCATAAAATTCAAAGTTCCTAACATGGGGCTGTTTTCAAATTCAAAATCCGTGGCCTTCGCTAGGCGAGGCAGAGGCGAACGAGACAGTACCTGATTCTTCTAGTCTGTTTTTTTTATGTTTTTATCATAGCCATGCATTATTCATCCTATCCTATTTATTGTTGTGATATTTCTCCGGTGTAATCTTCGATTGCACCCTGATTTGGTGTTCTGACATGTTTCTTTTTTTGAGTTTCGTAAAGGTTCACATATCCCAGGAAAAGGTTATTGGCTAGGTATTCCACTTTATTTGTGGGATACCCTTGTGGAGTTTCACCCTAAATTAATTTTTAATGTATTAATTTCTAATGTATTAATTTTTTAATATATTATTTTTAATAATTTTAATGTGGAGTTTCATCCTAATTATATAATTAATTGTAAAACTTGGCCTTTGAATAAGTGATCTTGGACCTCTCTTTGTTGCCTTACGATTACGATATTACGGTCATGTCCCGCGAACGTGAGGATACCCTTAGCAAAGACCCTTCGGTTAAATCATCATAAAATAAATTATAGTCCCTCGGATGTTGCCTTCGAATATACAACTTTGTCCCTCGATGACCCTCCGATGTTGCCTACGGTTAAATGATGATAGTCCCTTCGAATGCTAAGGTATCCTCATAACTGTTGCCTTCAATGACCAATCGATGACCCTACGATGACCCTTTTACATCCAAAGGATAAAACTACTTATTTCTCAATAATAAGGACAGTTTTACCCTCATAAGGATAGGAAATGCCCGTAAAGACCTTGGGTCGGTATAACTCTTAATTGCTGGCTCACAACTTAAAACATTTTTTTGCACCTCACACCTTTCAAAATGCCTTTAGAAAATCACCACTTGGTATACATTCATACTAGAATCATTACCGAGTTATATTTTTCTAAACAATTTTCAAAACTAAAACGGGATAACCACTTTGTATACATTCATACAAGAATCATTACAAAGTTAAATTCTCTTTTCAAAACAATTTTCCAAACAATTCACAAACACTTTTTTAGACAAAAATAATATAAGTGATCGAGCAATTAAGAGCCCATGGATAACCATGGATACAAAGGGTGCTAACACCTTCCCTTTGTATAATGTACCTCCCGAACCCAAAATCTAAATTAAGGTCTTTCCTGTTCTTTTCCACCTTTCCTTATTGGATAAAAGAAAAGTCGGTGGCGACTCTTGCTAACCGCGACATTGCGATTAAAACCACAAAAAGTCCAGTTCACCGTATGACAGAACTGGCGACTCTGCTGGGGAGCCTAAATATTTAAAAAGAGAGGTTACCTTAAAAACAAGATCACTTATTCAATTTGTCTGATTTATTTTTAAGGGATTGCTTGGGTATGTTATGCTTGAGTGAAAGATCCTACACCCGGATCTAGTGTACCTTAGGTAAGTAGCAAGAGATCATCGCGACTGTCCGGCGTATACTGGAATGGTCAAAATGATGGCTACGGTTAATGTGGCACTTTGGATGTCCTGATGTTCCTCATGTTAGTTGAGGAAATATTTGGCATTCGCGTGGTGTCATAAAAGCATTAACCAGACCTTTAGAACCCTAATTGACTCATCCTGGCCATTAGAAAGTAGTGAGATAACTGGCTTCGGTTCCGACTGGAGTTGGTTGAGACTCGATACTACACTCTTTGAGATTGGACTTTAGGGAAGCTTCGGTCAACCACTTGGTGTTGCACTGAAGTGGACTTAAGGAAAGGTCAATGATTTGAGATCCTTCTAGAACCCGGTTACTATTCTAAGACAGGTTGAACCAACCAAACTTCAGTGGGGAGGGTATTTACCTATGGAACTCACGCAAGCCTTAAAACCTAGGAATGATTGTTGTGTGACTTGCTTGTGCTTGTTATTTATCTAACAACATGACATCATAACAACATAACATCATAACATCATGGCATTGTACTAACCATTTCAAGGATTTAGGGATTTAACTCTGCTAAAAAAAAAAAGAAAAAACAAAAACAAAAGCAAAAACAAAAGAGAAAAGAAAAAAAAAGCTCTTTTTGTTAGTTTATGCAAAGTTAAATCCCGAAAGTCCTTGAAAACATTTCATACATTGCATTGCATCGCATAACAGGTATTCTAAAGGATCAGTGTTCTCACGATTTTCCTATCAAACAGATTCCAGCAGATTCAAACAGATTGAACAATGGCTCTCGAACAAACTGTCAAAGATCTCCAGGCCCAGAATGCTCAATTCCAGGAAATGATGCTGAGCTTATCTAAGGGGCAGGAAGAACTGAAAGCTCTTTTGATGGAGAAGAAGAAGGACCAGAAACCTGTGGGTTACATCAACCCGGGGAGAAGGCTTAAGGGACAGGTTACAGGAGTCAAGATTAGAATTCCGAAGGATTCAGAAGAAGAGACCGAGAATGATTCGGAAGATGAGAATCCTAATCTCGTCAATTCTGAGGACGACGATGAAGATTATGAACATGAACAGTACTCTCCGAAGGATGATAAGTACAAGTTGCTGGAAGAACGTATGCTAGCTATGGAGGGGCAGAAAGTGCCCGGTCTGGATTTCGAAAACTTGGGTCTGGTCTCTGATGTGGTCATTCCCCGCAAATTCAAGGTTCCCATTTTCACTAAGTATGATGGTGCCTCTTGTCCTCAGATGCATCTAAGGGCTTATGTGAGAAAGATTCAGCCGCACACTACTGATAAGAAACTGTGGATCCATTTCTTCCAAGAGAGTCTGTCTGGCACACAGTTAGAGTGGTATTATCAGCTTGAGAGCTCTAACATCCGCACATGGACTGATTTAGCAACAGCTTTCTACAAGCACTACCAGTATAATTCTGAGTTAGCGCCTACTCGGCTACAGCTACAAAATATGACTATGGGCTCTAAAGAAAGTTTCAAAGAATATGCTCAAAAGTGGAGAGATTTGGCTGGCAGAGTCAAACCCCCTATGACTGATCGAGAGTTAGTGGACATGTTCATGGGTACACTGACTGGCCCATTCTACAGCCATCTACTGGGAAGTTCCTCGTCAGGTTTCACTGAACTTATCTTGACAGGTGAACGGGTTGAAAGCGGCATTCGAAGTGGAAAGATACAGGCAGCTACTTCTGCAAGCACCAAAAAGTCCTATCAGGGAAAGAGTGAATCAAATGCTGTGTACAGTGAGAGGAAGCATAACAAGAAGAATCGTGACCATACTGTTGGGGCAGTTACAATTGCCGCACCGCCATCTCAGAACTTCCAACACAGACAAGACAGGTCGAGAAGACAGTTTACCAAGATCAATATGACTTTAACCCAAGCACTGCAGAGTATGTTAAAGGCCAATTTGATTACCCTCAGAGGCCCTCCTGCAAATCCCAACACTACTTCTCCTCGTTATAATCCCAACGCCAGGTGTGCCTATCACTCCGATAGCCCCGGGCATGATACGAATGATTGCTGGTTGTTGAAGAACAAGATTCAGGATATGATCGACGCTGGAGAAATTGAATTTGATCCTCCGGCGACCCCCAATGTCATCACAGCACCTATGCCTAATCATGACCAGAATGTTAATGTTGTGGACGACAATTCTCACGTTACTGACGTTGCTGATTTAGCATCTCCTCTCCTGATCGTTAAGAAGAATTTATTGCAAGCTGGTTTATTTCCAGGTTGTGCTGAAGATTGCGATCTCTGTGTACTCCGACCCAATGATTGTTTGAAGTTGAAGAACGGCATTCAACGGCTGATGGATGATCGTACAATTCTATTTGAAAGGGTTCCTAAGGTGGACAACTCTATTGAAGAGGTATCTGTGATTGCTAGGTCCAAAGCTCCAGTGAAGATTACCGCTACTAGAGTGCCTGTGAAGATTACCGCTGAGCCCAAAGTGGCTCCCCTGATTATTACCGCACCTGGCCCCGTGCCATATTCCTCCAGCAAAGCTATTCCGTGGAACTATGGAGGCGACGTTTACATCCATGGCATAAAGCAGGTTGGTAGTTCTGCTAATCCTAATGATATTGTGGGGACTAGTAAAGTTACTCGAAGTGGAAGGATCTACTCCCCAGAAATCTCACCTCCCGCTCCCGAAATTCGAGGAAAAAGACCAGTCAATCCTCCTCAGTCAGAGACATCGGTCGAAGTTACTTCTGAAGATGTTGCCAAACAGGAAATGGAAGAGATGCTGAAAATCATCCGTAAGAGCGATTTTGATGTAGTGGAACAATTGGGGCATACTCCGTCTAAAATCTCAATGTTGTCCTTGTTATTATCCTCTGAATCCCATGCCAATGCATTGATGAAATTCTTGAAGACCGCTCATGTGCCTCAAGAAACATCCGTCGATCAATTCGAACATTATGTTGCTAATTTGACTGTTGACAATGGCCTAGGCTTTTCCGATGCTGACCTGACGCCAGCAGGAAAGAATCACAATAAAGCTCTGCATATCTCCATCGAGTGTGAGGGGATCACCCTGGCTCACGTGTTGATCGACAACGGCTCTTCCTTGAATGTGCTCCCGAAAGCTGTACTCGATAAATTTGACTACAAAGGCATTGAACTGAAACCTAGTGATGTTGTGGTGCGTGCTTACGATGGTGCGAAGAGTGTTGTCTATGGTGAAGTGGTTCTCCCTATCAAGATAGGACCTCAAGTCTTCAACACTACCTTTCACGTGATGGACATTCGTCCCGCCTACTCCTGCTTGTTGGGGCGCCCTTGGATCCATGGGGCAGGTGCGGTAGCTTCGTCGCTTCATCAAAAGCTGAAGTATCCAATAGCAGGCATGGTTGTCACTGTATGTGGAGAAGAAGAATATATTGTCAGTAGTGTGCAAGCCTTCAAATACGTCGAGATGGATGGTGAATTCTTTGAGACTCCTTCTCAGTCATTTGAAGTGGTTCCTCCACCCAGTCCTGTCCTTAAGCCAACTCCCCTTGTGCCCAAGGTTGTTCGTGCTCCCCCTGTCATGATCTCTCTGAAAGATGCTCAAGCCGCGATTGAAAATGGTGATCGTGCTGGTTGGGGTCAACTGATCAATGTACCGTACAAGTCTGATAAAGCTGGCCTGGGGTTTAACTCTGGAAAGATAGTCAAAAATCAGATTAATGCTATGGAAGATGCTGATAGTGATTGCGACTTGGATAGCTGGATTTTCCCAACAATTGGTGACGGACTCAACAATTGGAAGACTGAAGACATTATCCCGATTTCCTTTAGTCAGGAGTAATTGTTATTGTTTATTCTAGAATTGCAAATTTTAATTTTCTTTTACAATCAAACTTCTTAAAGCATTGTGTCTATGCCCGAGGCACAATGGCTAATTTGTTAGGGGTTTGTCATTTTCATAAGCATATTTATATTCAATAAATCAATGGACGTTTTGCATTCAAATATTGCGCTCTTTGTCTTTCCTATTATCTTTCAAACAAGCTATGTTTTCTTACACACACTCACGTAACAATTTGCCGATCCATATCCACTCTGGATCCTGTTGGTAATGACTCTGCTACTGTTCATTATGACTTTGAAAATCCGATCTACCAAGCCGAGGATGGAAGCGAGGAAGATTGTGAAGTCCCTGGAGAACTTGCCCGACTACTGCAAGAAGAAAAGACTATACAGCCGCATGAGGAATCAATTGAAATTGTAAATCTGGGTACTGAAATAAACAAGAAAGAAGTCAGAGGTTTCTTGGGGCACTCGAATTACATTGCCCGATTCATTCCACACTTGACTGCTACCTGCAAACCCATCTTCAAATTACTGAGACAAAATCAAGAGATGGTATGGAATGATGAATGCCAAGAAGCTTATGACAAAATCAGGAAATATCGCCAAGAACCTCCAGTTCCGATGCCACCAGTTGAAGGAAGACCTTTAATTACGTATTTGACCGTGTTAGAAAATTCAATGAGGTGTGTTGGGGCAACATGACGAGTCTGGTCGAAAAGAGCATGCCATATACTGCCTTAGCAAAAGGTACCGACTGTGAAACAAGATACTCACAGCCCGAGAAAGCTTGTTGTGCTTTGGCCTGGGCTGCTCGCCGACTAAGACAGTATATGTTGAATCATACCACCTTATTGACTTCTAAGATGGATTCTATCAAATACCTATTTGAGAAACCTGCTGTCTCCTGAAAGAGTTATCACTGACAATGGTACTAATTTGAACAACAAGATGATTACTGAACTCTGCACGCAGTTCAAAATAAAACACCATAACTCTTCTCCGTACCGGCCAAAGATGAACGGCGCCGTGGGGACTGCTAACAATATCAAGAAGGTCATGCAAGAAATGACAGTAACATACAAAGACTGGCATGAGATGTTACCCTTTACTCTTTACGGTTATCGCACTTCAGTGCGCACTACGACAGGGGCAACTCCGTTCTCTTTAGTCTATGGAATGGAAGCCATCTTACTAGTGGAAGTTCAGATTCCCTCTCTAAGAATCATGAAAGAGGCGGGCTTAGATGAAGATGAATGGATTCAGACTCGACTCGATCAGATAAATCTGATTGATGAGAAGAGACTTGCGGCTGTTTGTCATGGGCAGATATATCAGAAATGCATGACCCAGGCATTTAACAAAAGAGTTAAGAGACAGGTGTACCAACTTGGCGACTTGGTGATCAAGCGTATCATTCTACCACAAGGTGATCCCAGAGGCAAATGGACTCCCACATACGAAGGGCCATTTGTGGTTAAGAAGGTATTCTCTGGTGAAGCCATGATACTCGCTACTATGGATGGTGAAGACTTCCCACATCCCGTGAACGCGGACATAGTTAAAAAATACTACGCATAAAAGAGACCCGCTAGATCGACGTATCTAGGCAAAAGTAAGGGCATCCCGGCGAACCAAAAGGGTTCGGGCAAAAATTAGGGATATATAAAAAAAAAATGTACACCCGACAAGTCGAAAACCTGAAAAGGCGGCTTGGGCAAAAAAGGGTATCCTGGTGGACTGAAAACCTGAAAAGGCGGTCCAGGCAAAAATTAGGGATTAAAGCGTATGACTATGTCCCGTTCTCAGTCAACTTTCATCCAAGTTCGAGGGACTGACCAAGCCAATCACTTCTATCCGACAGCAAGGGATGAGATGCTCGAAGACATAATGACAGTAGTAGGCTTAAAATCAATAGGACTTCTTCCACATAGCTTTCTCTTTGTTTTCGACAATTTCCTCTTACTAGGATTTCTGTCTCCTTGTACACAAATTGCCTGTTTATAGGCCTCCTTTCAAAATCAATACAACCCTCTTTCAAAAAAAAGATGCTTTTGTTTTTACTTTTCTGTTTTGGTTGCGTAAATGTCCATTGATTTAATTTGAATTAATATGTGCATTTGAATATGATAAATGTTTACCAAAATATATGCGTAGAATAGCAATAGCAATTACTACCCGACTTCAGGATCGAGGAGAAGGTCTAACCATGCTTCCAATGAATCCGCTACCAATTCTATTCCCCCAGCAAGTCTGTTATTCCTCAGAAGAAATTAGCAGTATTCCCCGGCACAGCCAGCTATTCCCCAACAGAGGTCGGCATCGCCAGACAGGCTGATCATCTCATCCATCTCCAGCCCGACTCTGCTGAATATTTCCACCATCAGACAGAAATCAAGCATCCCCAGCCGAGAAAGGGTCATCGACACAAATGTCTCAAATCAGTAGATGGGGATTTATTTTCCCCAGTAGAGTCCCCAAGCAGAACTTCTCATACGCATAACTCATTCATTACATCCTTTCACAGCATACGCATGCATACAACATTCACATTTATTTTAGCATAACACGAAACATCTCATGCATCATGACATAGCATGAAGCTAACTTTTCTTTGCAGGTTATTTATCCTCCTGATATAGTCAAAATAAAAGGTTCATTCAGACAGACACCTTTATCAATCACATTCAAGATTCAGATACATATTTCAAATACAGTTCATGGGAACATTCATTCTGACAACACTTCGATATCCTCCTAACGATGGCATCTCTAAGCCCATCCCAGACATTTATTGCAAGTACAACATATACAGGTTATCAGATACAGCCTAACGTACGGTTCATTCTGATTCAGCCCAACATATGACTTCTTCAGCAACTCCAATGCGGTCTAACGTACGACTCATTTGGACCTTCAAATCCTCAGATGCTGCCTAGCGTACGGTACATTCAGGGGTGTAGTCTAGCGTACGACTACTTTCTTTTTCAGATGCAGCCTAACGGACGACTCATTCTACAACTCGGATACGATCTAACGTACGATCCATTCTGAACTTCAACAACCCCAACGCGGTCTAACGTACGACCCGTTTGGATCTTACAACCCTCAGATGCTACCTAACATACGGTACATTTCTGAAGTGTAGTCTAACGTACGACTACCCCTTTCATCATCAGATCCTACCTAACATACGGTACATTTCTGAAGTGTAGTCTAACGTACGACTACCCCTTTCGTCATCAGATTCAGCCTAACGTACGGCTCATTCTGCAACTCAGATACGATCTAGCGTATGGTCCATTCTGATCCTTTATCCCCAACAGCATATGACACACTCCAACTCCCCAGCGAAGTCGGCAGCCTAATGGATGACTCATTATACGGTCTAACGTACGACCCAGTGTGGCACCCATGTCTTCAAATTGGCCTAATATACGGCGCGATCTGAAGCTTTCGTCATCAAACCTCCCGGATGGCATCTTTAAGCCCATCTCCATCAAGACCAACTGTCGATTCTCAAGTGCAAATTTTTGGGGCATTCTAGTGTTCAATAATCTTCCACCTCCAGACCACGAATGGCATACACGCCATCCTAACTCTCTCGGTTCAAGAATATTGAACAGGGGCAGCTGTCATACCCCAAAAATTACCCATCATTTTTCCTAAAAAAAAAAAAAAAAAAAAAAAAAAAAAAAAAAAAAAAAAAAAAAAAAAAAAAAAAAAAAAAAGATTTTTTTTTTAATTAATTAATTAATTAATTAATTAAATAATTTAAATAAATAAATAAATAAAATATAACAAATTATTTTGGACTTGGGTCTCCCTCATTCCAAGCCCATTACCCACGAAATTAGTCTATAAATACTGAAGTTTCAGTAGGGGGAGTTAGACTTGGAGTTTACACTGGGAGATTCACTGGAGAAAGAAGGAAGAGAAGCAAAACACTCTGAGGTTTCCTTGGAACAATACCTTGAGGAAAAAGAAAGAGAGAGAACAGAGAAGGACGGATAGAAACTTTGGCATAGGAACCCTGCCTACCCGGAGAATTCAGAGTAAAGAAACCCTGAATGCAGCCCATCTGCACCGAAGCCATCGCCGTCCAATTCCCGCTGCCTAACTTATTCCGATACTACAAGTGGTCAATCCCTTCAACCTTGAATTGGCAAACAGGTTTGCGTATCTCTATTGTTTATACTTTCAATTGGCCATATCTACATATATAATGTATCATGATTAAATGTTGATATATAATTTGCTTTCGTATGGGAATCTAAATACGCCTGAATACCCTGAATGTTTGACCATGTTATTCCTGTGATAAAATGCCATAAAATTCAAAGTTCCTAACATGGGGCTGTTTTCAAATTCAAAATCCGTGGCCTTCGCTAGGCGAGGCAGAGGCGAACGAGACAGTACCTGATTCTTCTAGTCTGTTTTTTTTATGTTTTTATCATAGCCATGCATTATTCATCCTATCCTATTTATTGTTGTGATATTTCTCCGGTGTAATCTTCGATTGCACCCTGATTTGGTGTTCTGACATGTTTCTTTTTTTGAGTTTCGTAAAGGTTCACATATCCCAGGAAAAGGTTATTGGCTAGGTATTCCACTTTATTTGTGGGATACCCTTGTGGAGTTTCACCCTAAATTAATTTTTAATGTATTAATTTCTAATGTATTAATTTTTTAATATATTATTTTTAATAATTTTAATGTGGAGTTTCATCCTAATTATATAATTAATTGTAAAACTTGGCCTTTGAATAAGTGATCTTGGACCTCTCTTTGTTGCCTTACGATTACGATATTACGGTCATGTCCCGCGAACGTGGGGATACCCTTAGCAAAGACCCTTCGGTTAAATCATCATAAAATAAATTATAGTCCCTCGGATGTTGCCTTCGAATATACAACTTTGTCCCTCGATGACCCTCCGATGTTGCCTACGGTTAAATGATGATAGTCCCTTCGAATGCTAAGGTATCCTCATAACTGTTGCCTTCAATGACCAATCGATGACCCTACGATGACCCTTTTACATCCAAAGGATAAAACTACTTATTTCTCAATAATAAGGACAGTTTTACCCTCATAAGGATAGGAAATGCCCGTAAAGACCTTGGGTCGGTATAACTCTTAATTGCTGGCTCACAACTTAAAACATTTTTTTGCACCTCACACCTTTCAAAATGCCTTTAGAAAATCACCACTTGGTATACATTCATACTAGAATCATTACCGAGTTATATTTTTCTAAACAATTTTCAAAACTAAAACGGGATAACCACTTTGTATACATTCATACAAGAATCATTACAAAGTTAAATTCTCTTTTCAAAACAATTTTCCAAACAATTCACAAACACTTTTTTAGACAAAAATAATATAAGTGATCGAGCAATTAAGAGCCCATGGATAACCATGGATACAAAGGGTGCTAACACCTTCCCTTTGTATAATGTACCTCCCGAACCCAAAATCTAAATTAAGGTATTTCCTGTTCTTTTCCACCTTTCCTTATTGGATAAAAGAAAAGTCGGTGGCGACTCTTGCTAACCGCGACATTGCGATTAAAACCACAAAAAGTCCAGTTCACCGTATAACAAACGCATACCTTGCATTCACAATTTTTTTTTCCAAAAAGTCTTGTCTTTGATCTCCCCTATGAAGTTTTGTGCAATGTGTATAATGTAGTAGACATGCGTAGAAGGAGGATCTTGTCAACCGTTATCAGGGTTATTGTATGCACTCTTAATATATGCATGTCTGTCTGAAATCAAATAAAGGTTTAGTTGTGCTACGTGTATTTAGAGATTCTTGAGAAAGAAACTCCAACCACAACTAGTCTCACCTTCAAATAGAGTGATGGAAATTGGAAAGATATTAATGTTTAAGAGAATGACATCAACTTAGATTCGATGCCCAATGAAACTTTACTGATTTAAGAGATTTCACTAAGGATGCGTTTCGTCAATGGAAGTGTTGTCATTAACGGGTCATAAACAAAGTTATCGTACCAATCAAATATAAACCAACTCATAATTATATGAATTAGCATGGATCAATTTCAACAACTCAGTTTGTGTATGTACCGAGGTATTTGATCGATCCACGCCAAAGAGTTTCGTTATCAAATGCCCGACATGATTACCAACACACCTACACCCAATAACCAACCCAACAAAAATTTCCAACCCACTTACACCCAACAACCAACCCAACATGATAACCAACCCACCTACACCCAACAGCCAATCCAATAACATTACCAAATCAAATACACTCAAACCTGCGACCAATACATGCCACACACCCAAACACAAAACCAAGAACATTACTCATACCACCAACAAGCATATGACGCCACCACATTTTACCATAGCACCGATGAGGCATATGATACCACCATTTTCTACCATAGCACCCAATCAACATACCCCAAACATCACACCATCAAATCATCCAAACATCACATGCCTACCAAACACCACAACAACCATTACTTCGTTTCTAAAATGAATAAATGTCCCAATTCAACCGACCAACCACCCCACTCGTAACCCAACCAACACGACCAAACTACGACGACATGAACATCAAAATCGATTATGAAAGCGTGTCCCAACTAAGTCAGGGAGAGATGATAGATTTGATGGATAACACTAATATCCAAGGGACCTTTCACCAAACATCTCAGATGAATCTTGGGAGGTACCAAACACCTCAGTGAATTGTGGGACACCTCAACGACGAAGGGTAGCGACGGGGTGTGAAACCGGTGGCCGTTATGATCAAGAAGGTCGTAAAATCACTACAAGAAAAGAGCTATTCAACCACATGATTTTGTGACGTGAAATTCACGTGGCTAAAAAGGAGAGTTGCGACGTGAAAAATACGACACTAAATATTTAAAATAATAAAATAATGAACGTCAGATTTTCATATGGGGGGATTTAAAAAAAATTAAAATGTTGTTGTGACGTGTAAAACACTTCGCTAATGAAATTTCAAAAAGTAAAAAATTTAAGTGGGAAATGTTGACCAGTAGAATTGATTGAGGTGCAGGTGGATTGACAACTTTATGCTTGAGTTATGCTTTTCATGTCGCTAATACTTTACCGTTTTGATACGCATGTTTGATGACATGGTAATCACGTCGCTACCATATGACACACAGGTTTAGCGACGTGGTTTTCACAACGCTGAAATGACTACTTAATACGTCAATTACACCGCTCCCTCACATGTTATTAGAAGAGAAAACCCATTTGACAATATTTCATCTTCCTCTCCCTTAAAATACATAATCCTCCATCATTTTTTTCTCCCCCACCCTCACCATTTTTGCAAAACTCCATCTTATCTGGTTTCACTCAAATGTATGTATTTTTTTTTATATTTTGATTAAGTTTCTCCATTCTTGATTTTCCTCTTATTTGATTTTTCTATTTTAGTTGATCAAGACTCAACAAGGTTTATTGATTGATTAAAACTTCTCCATTTCGTTTAGTTTCTTCATTCAAAGGTACGTATTAGTTCTTATTTTCATACATAAATACATATTGAGTTGTGGGTTGTTAGATATTTTTGTATATATTGTTTATATTTTTTTATTTTAGTAAGCTAAAACATATAAATAGTTTTAATATTTTTTTTTATTTTAAAAACCAATATATATTATAATCTATATATATATATATATATATATATATATATATATATATATATATATATATATATATATATATATATATATATATATATATATATATATATATATATATATATATATATATATATATATATATATATATATTTTTACACGGAGTCAAGTTTGTGGCGTGTTTACCATGTTGTTAATCACTCAATGCTGACCCAACTTCTACACTTATACCTAGACTCTGCAAAGTCTATGTATACATTAACGACATGAATATCACGTGGCAAATTTAGGACGTGTTTTTTCATGTGACAACGAATTACGACTAGCATTCATGTGACATGTTTCCTGAGGTCGCTAATTTGTCTTTTGCGCCTTGATGTTTATGTTTGTGGCATAAAAATCACGTGGTTAATGAGTATTTTTTTTTAGTGAATGTGTACAATTTTTTTTTGCATGTAATTTTATTTAAATTTAATAATACTAGTATTTAATTTTTTTTTATTTTTCAAATTTTTATTGTTATTTAATAGTAAGTTTAATTAAAATAATAATAAAAAATACAAATACGCATAGGCGTCAAACCTATTGACGTCTTCTCTTTATCTTACAATATTGACCCAATGAGAATGACCCATTGGTCATTCATGTGCCACTGTGTGTAGCGCTTATGTGTTTTTTTTTAGTATATACGCCAATTTGTGTGCCGCAGTCTCTTTGCTGTGATTTTCTTGTTTGAAACATGAGTATTTTAATATATTGTAGAAAAAGATAGTTATTATAATAATAAAATTGAAAAATATTATTATTATGAAAAAAAATCTTGATATATCATTGTTAATTATAACGGATCTGATTGATTATTTTACATGATGAATAAGTATTAATTAATTGATATAATTAAAAAAAAATAATGAATATTATATTAAAAATTAAAAATATTAATTATGAAGATGTTTTTTTTTTACAATTAGTCAGTTATTATTAAGGTAAAGAAAAGAAAAGAATTTTGAATATTCATTATCTTGAATTATTCAAAGATATATCTACAAATAATTCTTCTCACTTTGATAGAGAAGAATTGTCTATATATACAATATTCTCTAACCATGGGGAAGAAATAATGAAAAGTTATAAATATAATATAAGAGATTAAAGATGCAATGCAAATTACTTTTATACATTTAACTAATAAGATTATAATATTTAATCATATATGTTACTATTTTAAAAATAAAAATATGATTTAATGAGTTATACGTCATTCATTATTTGACAATGTAAAATACTTTATTTGTTTTATAAATATTTTACAGTGTTGATGTGTATACCTTTTTCTCATAATATAATATCAAAATAATAAATAAAACAATTAAAATTAACTAGTTTTAGGTGATTAGTTAATCTAAATATCTATATGTAAAACACTCCCACAATTTGAGAGCTGGGAAGCTGATGGGGAAAAGCTTAATGAGATTTGAGTCAACTTTTTCTAATGACGTGAAAGTAAATTTCAATGTGCTTGATATATACTCTCTCCATTTTTTATTATAAGTCGTTTTTGACTTTTCACACTTATTAAAAAATGTAATAATTATGGTATGAAAAAGATAAATTATGAATGATTTTACAAAATTATCCTTCATTAATTGTATTGGAAAGACAAATTGATATAATTGAAAGGAGAGAGAATAATAAATATTTAAGGGTAAAATATGAAAAATAACATTAATGATTCATTGATATTATAAAACGACTTATATTGTGGTACAAAATAATTTTCCAAAGTGACATATAATAAAAAACGGAGGTAGTATATATATATATATATATATATATATATATATATATATATATATATATATATATATATATATATATATATATATATATATATATATATATATATATATATATATAGAAAGAGAGAGAGAGGGAGAGAGATGTTCTTGCAATACACAAATGAGATTGTTCGAATAAGAGGTTGGGATATGAATATAATTAATGGAGCCACCAGATCACATATATCAAATTGGTAACGGTCTTATATTTAGCTTTTGTATTGATGCAAGAAACAATATCATGCTTTTTGAACTCCTAGAAAAATTGCATCTCATGTGATTGATTTTCTTGAAAAAAAACATGTAGCCCAGTTTGATTGAATCTACAAAATCCGTTAACAGGAAGTTTGTAGATGCCGAATAAAACTAGTTTGTAATGGCTAATTTTAAATATCGTAAGACATATGAAAAATGAACAATTATGGATTTTGAAATATATTGATTGAGTTTTTGGACATCGAAGGCTATGTTGAGATTGTATTGAGATTCGTTTTTAGGGAGGGGGTGTTTGAATTTGTACGGTCAGCCTTAAGGGAGAAGAATCGTAAGGAGTTTTTGAGGGCTTAGTAGCATAGTGGCTAAATCTTTCTAAAGTTTTAAAGTGTATTTTCTTTACTTTATCATAATTTCTTTGTAAGATTCAGAAACTTCTAGGCCCATAAAAAATCTAAGGGTCATTGAGTCCTTAATTTTGAAACAGGCATTTAGAACAATTATAACACATTAAATTGATGTCACCTTTACAATAATATGTTAAAAACCACAATCACCCATTATCATATTGAATTTGAGATGCTAGGGTTTGGTTTTTTAAGGTGAAACAATGAAATTAGGAATGACTAGTTGGTGTTCTTAACAAAGAACAAAGGGGAATGTCTTATCTAGGAGTTTTTGGTGAATAATGATCTCCCTTCTCAACCGTATAGTTGAGTATTTATAGAGCTTCCTTAGATCGGGAGTCTTGAACACATAAGTGGTTATTCTTTCACGTCCTTCAGAAGTGTGAGATGTGTGGGAACTGTTCTTCTCCTATAATAATGGGAGATGTGATTCTTCTTCTTGATTGACTCATCTATTGTGTTGGTGTAAAGGGTTGTGTCATCACCCACGTTCCTTGGATAAGTGGATTGTGAAAACTATATCCAATAGCCCTAGCCCAATCTCAACATCTTACAATAAGACATGGGCGATCTGAGCGCTACACTAGTACTCGACCAACATTCCTTTGGGCGACTTATGGTATTCACCCATTCCCAGTGAACTTTGTATTGCTTCCTTTGGACCCTCTCCTTTTGAGATTGGTAAGCTTATCCCAACACGGGGCCCAACACAATTATATTAGTACATAGTCCCTCAAGCATGGGGGCTTCTAAAGGACAAGTTGATTTTGTTCGATCGCCTTTAATCTTCACGTTTGGGCTACCCACATAAAGCAGTTAAAGTCGTTCTTGGGGCGAGTCCCTCGACATAATTTAGGGTGAGTCCCTCAAGAAAAATTCCAGGTGAGTCCCTCAAGCAGAATTTGGGGAGAGTCCCTCGGACATAATTAGGGTGAGTCCCTCAAGAAAAATTCCAGGTGAGTCCCTCAAGTAGAACTTAGGTAAACACACATGTAACATTAAATGCAATTAATGATATGTTCGTTTCAGGAAGTCAACCTAGCTTGCGTTCCTTGCACTTGTCAGAGGCGTGGGGAATCTTTTTGCAATTATGTATGTACCTAGTAGTGAAAGGTTACTCATTCCCCCTAGGCCTAGCTTTCAAATTTCTATAGAGAGAGGTGTAACATTTACTATACTTTTTTCATATACTTTCTCACCTAAAGCTTTCATTTAAATCTTCATCAAGCTCAAAGTGAACATGTTTCCCAACTTCACCAAGTTCAACTCTCAATCCTTTATCAATAGGTAAAGTTCTTTATTTTTCCTCCCTTCTTTTCCTCTTTAATGACAATCATTAGGTATTTAGACGAGAGTGATAAGATGATAAAGCCTTTAAATATTAGTGAATGGTTTGAAATATATCTACGTTATAGGAGGAATATTGAATGGGCGTGTGGTTTAGTTGACTATATGCTCTTAGAAATAGGCTTATTTTGGAGTTGTGAGAGCACTAGTAGTTTTGCAAGTGATAATGACTCTCTTTCTTCTTGTTCTTTACCAGGAAAATCCCAACAACTAATGGCGACTACTGATGTTAAATATAAGAGCGTTGAGACTTTGAAACCATGTACATTGGTGAGGATATGGTGGTTTCCTTTCGGAGACGCATCATCCTTCTAGCACCGGCAATGAGGACGATATTGTTTTGGAAGTACGTGCTAAGGAGGAGTGTCGGTTAATATGGCTTCCATTCCTGACTCGCACAATCTCTAATATTGGACAAATGACTCCAAGCACAAGAGGGGGGTAAATTGTGTTATTCAAAATTTTGTGATTAATTTATAAAAAAATTACTTAAAAAATTGTGTTAGTAATTAAGATGATAAAGTAAATAACATAATTAGAAGAGATGGAGTTACATATATGGCACCAGAGAATTATTCAGGTTCGACCGAACGTTGGCATACTCTTATCTCCAAGAGATATTCTTGAGATTTGACTATAATATTGAGCTTTTACAGGTTATGCCCACTAGCTTATCCCTAACCAAAAGAAATATTTTCCACGAGTTTAATTAACGAACCGATTAGAGATTTTACAAGTTGATCTCAATAACCAAACAAAACTTTTCTAGGCTAAGTTCTAGAATCAAACAGAGATTTTAAGACTGGTTAATCTCAGGAACTAAACTCAGTTCTTCAAGAGTATCACACTTTTGAAAATAACAATGGCACGATACGAGTACAACTCTTTTCTCACAAACCGTTTTCACTCATAAGGCACTATAGAAACTTTGGTGAAAAGAAAATATTTTGAGAGAGAGAGAGAGGGAGAGAGAGAGAGAGAGAGAGAAGTTATAGAAATCATGATTTTTTGTGTGAAATGAAGATGAGAGGCACCTTCTTTATATAGGAGAAGATTTAGCTCAAAAAGGAAACGATTCATGGGGAAATTAACTCAGTTAATCATTTAGGTCCTAAGTCTAACCAATTAGGTACCACAAATAATCGATTATTTGTGCCCAATTAGGAAAGTTTGGATATAGATATGTTACCAATCATTAAGAAATTTTCATAATATATTATATAATCATCTTGCTTCATCTAATCGATTAACTTAAGGATTTAATCGACTAGGTAGTTCAAAAGAAAATCTTTTAATGAAGCTGACAGTTTTCTAATCATGTGGCTAAGGCTTAAAAACATTTTTTAGGTGTTTTGTTAGGTAAAAAGAGGTTTCAAAAGTATTTTAAGTGCGTGTGTGAGTTGCCTTAGTATCTTAGAAGTTATTATCCTACTTTCACAAGACTATGGTCACTCAGACAGACACGACTAAGAATGGAAAAAAATTGTACTTGCGGGTATCCGTAGATTGTTAGACGGTGTGGCTAGTGATCGAGAGGGGGGGTGAATAGATCACCTCTTAAAAAAATTAACGGATTTAACGTTTAATCAGAGTTTTCAAAAACAGCGGAAAAAGCAGTCCCGAATCGACTTCCATCTATTCTGAACTGCTACTAGAAAGCCGGACACGCAAGTGCAGTTGCTGGATTTTAATGAGAATGACAGAAATAATACACACAGAATTTTACCAGATTGAATGCGCTTATCCTCAAATACTATTTCCAATGAACACAATCGAGTTAACCGTTTTGTCAAACAGTTGGTGTGTGAGTGTTTGATGCTAAACAGCAATGATGTATGACTAAAGGTTTTGTTATCACTGCTGTCCAGAAATATAATCAATCACCACACACTAACAGAATTTGCAAAACAGTATTGAAACGTAAAGAAGATTAAGGTAAAAGTAAGATACGCAGAGATTTGTTAAGGAAGTTCCCCACGTCGTCCTCGCGTGTGGGTACGTCTCCCTCTCAATTTCAAATGAAATTGAGAACTTTGATTATCAATTATTGCCGAATCCGTTGATACAAGGTTTTGATACAAAGACAGAATTTCTAAACTCCAAGAACCTCTTCTTGTATAAACCTTCACTTGATCTGAGCTCGATCAAGATTTTCCTGCACAAAGTTGCAAACAATTCACCGGTTCCACGACCTGCTTGCGAAATCCCCCGATCTCCAAACGCAACGCTGCGGCTGAATCTGTTCTGCAAATGTGACTCCCAAACCCTCAAGAACACACCAGTTCTTGAAGGACAAACCAGTAGGTTTTTCCTAGAAACCCCCTTCAATCTTCGACTCAGCTAGATCCTCGATCGTTCCACTGCACCCCACAGCTAGATCCTTGATCACACCACTGAACGTTATCTCAATGCTTCTTTGATCCAAAGAACAAGAATTGTTATGTGTAAATGTTCTTGAAAGAAGAGTGATTGAGAAGATGAAGAAGATGAAGTCTCTTTCAGGTTTCTATGTGCTCACTGACAATTGCTCCAACACTTCTTTGATCTTGTGTTCAATTGTCTTTTTGCTCAATGAATTCGTGTCTTTAACCTTCTGTTGAAACCTGTATTTATATCCTAAGAAAACAGTTGCTGTTATCACTTAAAACAACTCTGTGTATTGATACATAGAAGTGTGTATCGATGCATACTGTAAGTTGTATAGATTTTTGGTGAAATTAATCAGTCATGTATCGATGCAGGAATCGTGTGTATCGATGCATGTGAATTTTGCACTAATGTGTATCGATGCCCAATGCGTATGTATCGATGCACAGGCTGACTCAAGTAGTCATGTATCGATGCAGGTGTCGTGTGTATCGATGCACAGAGTTTTTGGCCTTCCATGTATTGATGCATGGTTCGTATGTATCGATGCATACTGAACAAGAATTGTTTGTGATTAATCATATGCTACATGTATCGATGCAAAGGGTCATGTATTGATACATACTGACATAAAATGCATTTTAATTGTTATTTTAAAGGAATTTTTCAATGTAGGCTTATATGTGTGGTTATGCAACAATAGAATGGGATGAATTACAAAGTAAGAACACAAATATATCATGTAATGCAATGCACAACCAATTTGGATGATGATCACACAATTTGCTATCATTAAAAGTTAATTCAAGTTAAAGAATTCTTTCACAAACTCCCCCTTTTTGATGATGGCAAATTCTTGGCAAGATGTGTGATACTCCCCCTGAGTTTGTGCATATCTGCGTTTTCTCCCCCTTTGTCAACATCAAAAAGAGGAAGACACATAGTTATCAAGCAGAAAGTGTAGCAGGGCATGGCAAAAATGGATAATAAGCTATCAATCACAAAGAAAGAAGCTGCAAGTTAAAGAATCATTCACAAAGAATCATTCAAACAGTAAGGGCAATAACAAGTAGAGGTAAACAGAAATTGAAAAGCATTTTAAGTGTGCGAACAAGTTTAAGAGTTACATAAGCGAAACCATATAATGTGCAACAAAATAAAACATGAGCAATATGAAATGAAATGCAGTGAGATGAAAAGGTGGTTGGTTAATTTGGATTGTTGCCACCACAGGACTCCTCATCATGTCTGTCAGGATCTCGGTAGCTTGGCGGAGGCGGAGGAGGAGGCATTGTGTCTGGATTTTGGCCCATGAAGGAGTATCGCCGAAATCGATTCTGAACTTCAGTGCTTCTAAAGCTGTCCATAATCCCAGGGTTTTCACGGCAATCATCCATAAAGCCGGACATTTCGTTGTAGAAAACCTGATGCCATTTAACCAAGTCTTGGTGCCAAGCGTGTTGATTGTGATACATCCGTGTATGCTCATCATGCCAGTCCCGATGCTCGTTGTGCCATTCAGTTTGTTGGACATGCCAGTATCGTGCTTCTTCATGGCGTTCTTTGTTGACGATTTCCATCTGTTGAAGCATGTGAGTGATGTCAGCATTTTGTGTTGAGGCTGAAGTACCACCGGCGAATGGAGGGGCTGTAGATTCAGGTACGTAGTTGGAGGGAGACCACCTTCGTGGCACCCACTCACCCCAACCAGTATTGGCCTCAGCTTGAGGCACATCTGTTTCAGGCGCATCTTGCATTTCTTCATCAGGCTGTTCTTCAGCAACATGGATGCGTTCAGAAGGCACGTCAAAGTTATAAATTCTGGTTTTGGATTTTCTTTCAAAAAAGTAGAAGCACTTGCGGTCTTTGTCCCATCGATATCCCATATGCGATAGAGTGGCAGAATCAAATTCTTGAGCTGCAGATGGAGATAGGAGAGGCACAATAGGTATTGTAACTTTCCAAAACTTTAGAATTTTCATGACTTGAGAGGCATACCCTAGCGCTACAGTTTTGCTGTCTCGCACATAAAATAGACGTTTTACAAAGTAGTTCGCCCAATTTAAGTGAATCTTATTTTGCAGAATGTAGAGAAGATGTATGCTAGGCCTATCCAACCGAGAGTGGCCACTGTTGGTTGGACGCAGAATGTGTGTAATGATCCAGTGTAGAATACGCGAAGTTTGTTTGATCATACCTGACGTGACGTGTTCGTCCTCACTCAACGGTCTATCAATCTTTAGGATAGAAGTTGTAAAGTCCTTCAGGTCAAATTCAGGATCAAAGTGCAGGTCATGCCAGGACTTGAAAGCCATCGACGGAAGCGGCATTTGAAAGACCGTTTCCCAATCAGAGGCTTCAAAGGTATATGTTCTGACTCCGATAGAACACCGGAACATATAGCCTGGACCAGTATGTAAACCAGCATAAAAGGCCCGGATGAAATCCTCATGATAGTCATCTTTTGTAGATAGAAAGGACCCAAGTTTTTGTGCATGTAACAGTTCAACTACTTCATTTAGGTGCAGGTGAACAGCATCTGTTTTATCAAAGATATGAGGTTTCATTACCAACCTGGCCTTGAAGGATTCCTCAAATTCAGCAGCAATGGCAGGATGAAGAATGTCTAAGGCATTTGAAGGAACATCTGGTGGTTGCTGAGACGTACCGGTTGCTTCCTTTCCCTTTCCTTTTCCTTTGGCTCTGGCTGGAATGGTGCGTGGAGGCATGGTGATATGGGATTTAGGGTTTTACCAAGTTTGTGAGAGAGTGAAGATGAGAAGGATTAGGGTTAGCCACTGGTTTTGGGGTTTTTGAGGGCAGATGAGATGAAGTAATGAGATAAGAGATGATATGATTGGTTGATGTGTCGATGCATGAGAGAGAAAAAAATGCATTTAATTCAGATGACAGCAGTAAGTATCGATGCAGAGAGTTATGCGTCGATGCCAAGTATTTCAGAATTGTCATGTGTATCGATACATGCGATGGATGCATCGATGCCTAGTGTTTTCAATTGCCTTGTGTATCGATACATGCGATAGATGCATCGATGCATACTGAATCAGTTTTTCAAAAAATTTAATTTCAGAGCATATGTATCGATGCAGGCTTCGTATGTGTCGATACATACTGATGCTGAACTGGTTTTTAATGAGTTTTTATGCAGTATGATTATGCAGTTGCACTATGTCATGATAATTTTGCTCAGAAATCAGATTTTTAATGAGCACACATTATAGACAGGAAGTATATTCAAGCAAACTTTACATCAACTAGAGTAAGCATATTTGTTCTAACAAACACAATTACTAATCAATAAGAAAATTGTAGAAAGGTTTGATATTACCTCTGTTGGAGAGATCTTGTGAAGGATAATTGACATCTAAAACAGTGCTTGTCACACACGGTGAGGCATAATATAATTAAGATGTAACATGCTTATGACATCAAGTGAGATAGATCTAAGATTCCTAATTCACGACGTATGTTGAAGAAAGGTTCCGTTGCCAATGGTTTAGTGAAAATATCAGCAAGCTGATTTTTGGAGTCAACGTGCTCAAAGACAACGTCTTCTTTTTCAACATGATCGCGAAGGAAATGATGTCTAATCTCTATGTGTTTAGTGCGTGAGTGTAAAACAGGGTTTTTAGTGAGGTTTATGGCACTAGTGTTGTCACATTTGATAGGAATACGTTTGAGTTGAATGTTGAAGTCTTGTAGTTGCTGCTTAAGCCATAAAATCTGAGCGCAACAACTACCGGCTGCAACGTATTCAGCCTCTGCAGTTGACAAAGCCACAGAAACTTGCTTTTTGCTGTGCCAACTGACCAAGGAGTTTGAAAATAGGTGACACGTACCACTTGTACTTTTCCTATCTGATTTGCAGCCAGCAAAATCAGAATCGGAGTACCCTACTAGGCTACAATCACTTCCTTTAGAATACCAAAGCCCATATTTAGATGTTCCATGAAGGTATCTGAATATGCGCTTCACCGCTTTTAGGTGCGATTCTTTAGGATTTGATTGATAGCGTGCACACATGCAAACACTAAACATGATGTCAGGTCTAGAAGCAGAAAGATACAAGAGAGATCCGATCATACCTCTGAATCTTTTGACATCTACACACTTACCGTGCTCATCCTTTTCTAGATTTCCGTTGGTAGGCATTGGAGTGTCGATTGATTTTGAGTCATTCATTCCAAAGCGCTTGAGTAGTTCTCTGCAGTATTTTGTTTGACATACTGCAGTACCTTCATCAAGTTGCTTTATTTGCAGTCCTAGGAAGTAGTTTAGCTCCCCCGTTAGACTCATCTCAAATTCACCCTGCATAACCTTAGAAAATTCTTCGACCAAGTGTATGTTAGTTGAACCAAATATGATGTCGTCGACATAAACTTGAACTAAAAGAATGTGCTTCCCTTTGTGTTTAATAAAGAGAGTATTGTCCACTTTACCTCTTGAATATCCATGATCAATTAGGAATTTGCTAAGCCTTTCATACCAAACCCGAGGGGCTTGTTTAAGACCATACAAAGCTCTTTTTAATTTGTAAACATGATCTGGATTTTCAGCATTTTCAAAACCGGGAGGTTGTGAAACATACACTTCTTCATTTATGACACCATTAAGAAAGGCACTCTTTACGTCCATTTGGTAAAGCTTAAAATCCTTAGAACACGCATAGGCGAGCAAAAGACGTATAGCTTCGAGGCGAGCAACTGGAGCATAAGTTTCCTCATAGTCTATGCCCTCCTCTTGGTTATATCCTTGTGCTACTAAGCGTGCCTTGTTCCTAGTAATCACTCCGTTTTCATCAAGTTTGTTTCTAAAAACCCACTTAGTGCCTATGATATGATGATCTCGCGGACGAGGGACAAGTTCCCAAACGTCATTTCTTTTAAATTGATTAAGCTCTTCTTGCATGGCCATTAGCCAAAACTCATCAATCAAGGCCTCTTTGGCATTTTTAGGCTCAACTTGTGAAACAAACGCGAAGTGAGAACAAAAGTTACTTATCTTAGACCTGGTCATTACTCCCTTTGAAATGTCTCCCAAAATGTTGTCGATGGGATGGTCTTTTGAGGATCTCCAAGCTGTTGGAAGATCATTCACTTCAGCTGTCTTTTCTTCCTCAATTTCTTCATGACTTATATCTTCCTCCTTCTCATGGGCAGCTGTTTTGGACTGATCAATTTCCTCAACAGCTTCCTTGAGTATGTCTTCTGTAGATACACCTGCGTCATCAAAAGAAATACCTTTTCCGACATTTTTCGGATAAGACTCATCAAAAGAAACATGAACCGACTCTTCAACAGTAAGTAAACGCTTATTATACACTCTATATGCTTTACTTGACATTGAGTAACCAAGAAAAATACCTTCATCCGCTTTTGCATCAAACTTCCCAATGTTTTCCTTACCGTTATTCAAAACAAAACATTTACAACCGAATACGTGAAGATGTGACAAGTTTGGTTTTCTTCCTTTCAAAAGTTCATAAGGAGTTTTGTTCAAAATAGGGCGAATTAAAATTCTGTTTAGGACATAACAGGCTGTGCTAACAGCATCAGCCCAAAAGTATTTTGGTAATCCACCCTCATTAAGCATTGTTCTTGCCAACTCCTCTAAAACACGATTTTTACGCTCCACAACGCCATTTTGTTGTGGAGTGCGAGGGGCTGAAAAGTTATGCTCAATGCCATACTTGTCACAAAACTTCTCAAAGTGATAATTTTGAAACTCACCACCATGATCGCTACGAATTGTAACTATTTTGGAATTCATTTTGTTTTGGGACAGATTTGCAAAAATTTTAAAAGCAGAAAAAGTTTCATCTTTGCTATGAAGGAATATAGTCCAAGTGAATCTAGAGTAGTCATCAACTATTACAAAGCCATAGTAGTTTCCACCTAGGCTCTTTGTCCTAGAAGGTCCAAAGAGGTCCATATGGAGAAGCTCAAGGGGTCGTGAGGTTGAAATTACATTTTTAGATTTAAAAGACACCCTTGTTTGCTTTCCCATTTGGCACGCGTCACATAGGTGGTCTTTTGAAAATTTTATTTTTGGTAGACCAACTACTAGATCCTTAGATACAACCTTGTTTAGCAAATCGAAGTTAACATGAGCTAAACGTCTATGCCAAAGCCAAGAATCATCATTCAAGGTGACTAGACATTTAGTGTTTGTTAACGGTACATCAAACAAGTCAAGCATATAGATGTTGTTTACTCTTACACCCTTAAACACAATGTTTTGTTCAGCATGTTCAATTATGCAGCAAGTTTTTGTAAACGAAACTTTATAGCCCATGTCGCATAGTTGACTTATGCTTAACAAGTTGTGTTTAAGTCCCTCAACTAAATGGACATTTGAAATAGTAGTGGTGGAGGGATTACCTACACTACCTTTGCCGAGTATAGCTCCTTTGTTGTTGTCTCCATAAGTAACATATCCCTTTTTCTTCGCCTTGAAGTCTATAAAAAGCGATATGTCACCGGTCATGTGCCTTGAGCAGCCGCTGTCAAGAAACCACCTTCTATCTACGGAGGCAAGGCACTCATCCTACAACATCAAAAGAGAGAAGTTGGTCCCCAATTTTCATTGGGTCCAAGAGGGTAAGTGTTAACATGGTTGCCTTTTGGCTTCCATTGATAAATACCTTTAGGGACCTAAATTTGCATTTTTCAATGGTATGGCCAGCATGACAACAATAATGACATAAACCATGATGATGTGTTTGTTGTTTCTTGTTCATTGAATCCTTTAGAATAAAAGAGTATTTTGCATATGGAGGATTCAATGACTTCTTAAACAACTTGGGGTCAACGGCATAAGTAATTTTAGGTTGTAGCGCTTTCTCTAATTTGGCCTTAAGAGTGTTTACCTCTTTTTGCCAAACATAACAAGCGTCACAATACCTAACTCTACTACATCCGTCAGTGTCAATAGTTTTTGAATTTTCTGCAATACTAGTTTTCAATGCTTCTAAATCAATTTCAGCTTTGTTCACTTTTCCTTCCAAAAAGGAGAAGATATGTTTGTCGGAAGCAAGTCGTTTAAAAGCATCTACAGCTTCGTTATGCAGTTTTTCAAAAGCTATTTTTAATTCCGAAAAAGACATAGAGGAGAAGTTATTGAAGTAAGCTTGTTTTACCTTTTTGTCATTGCTTTTCTTCTTGTGGTAGGACTGAATTTTTGAGTGAGCCATAAGGCACAGATTTGCAGCTTCATCATCATCACTTGAGCTTTGTGTGTTTGATGACTCACTATCACTTTCCCATGCAATATACGCTCTCCTTTGCTTGATGTGACCTTTTGGTGAGTCTTTTCTTTGGTCCTTATACTTCATAGGGCATTCCGTTTTAAAGTGTCCGGATTTACCACAATTAAAGCATGATCCTCTTCCTCTACTCTTCTTGTTTTCTTCTTGTTTCGAATTTATGGATTGTCTTCGAAACTTCATGAGATTTTTGTCGGAATGCTTGACTCCATTCTTTCGAATGAATCTATTGTATCTCCTTACAAACAGTCCCATTTCCTCATCATCCGAGTCTTTGTCACTACTTGAATCATTGTCGCTTTGCTCTTTTCGTGAGAACTTAGAGCTAGAAGCCACAAGAGCTATTGGCTTCTTCTCTCCCTCTTTGTCTCTTTTCTTTTCCTTCTCCTTCTTACTTTTATTCTCATATTTTTCAAGACTTTCCAAAGCTTGCTGATGTTCTTCCAGCTTTCCAAACAGTGTTGTAATTGTAAGTCTTGTAAGATCGTTGGCTTCCTTGATTGCTGTAACTTTAGGTTGCCACTCCCTGCTAAGACACCTGAGAATTTTATTAGTAGCAATTTCATTGGAAATAGGTTTTCCAAGAGCATTCAATCGGTTAGTTAGATGGGTGAATCTCTTTTGCATGTCGGAGATGGATTCTCCTTGTTTCATGCGAAAGAGCTCAAATTCTTGATTGAGTGTGTTAATGCGGGACTGTTTTACTTCAGTAGTACCCTCATGGGCAACTTCTAAAGCGTCCCACATTTCTTTAGCTGTCGTGCAATGTGATACTCGATAATACTCATCAACACCAAGTGCTGAAATTAACATGTTTCGAGCTCTCCAATCACACGACCACTTTTTCTCATCTTTCTCATTCCAATCATCTTCTGGTTTAGGTACTATGGCGCCAGCCGCATTAGTCATTGTAATTTGAAACGGACCGTTTTCAATGGCAGCCCATACTAACCTATCCACAGAATTTATATGAACTCGCATGCAGTCTTTCCAGTAGCCGTAATTTTCACCGTTGAAAATAGGCGCTCTATTATACGCCCCCTTTGGTTCAGAATCCATACTGTTACAGGCAGCCACAGAGCACCAGCGAACCGGCGCTCTGATACCACTTGTTAGACGGTGTGGCTAGTGATCGAGAGGGGGGGGTGAATAGATCACCTCTTAAAAAAATTAACGGATTTAACGTTTAATCAGAGTTTTCAAAAACAGCGGAAAAAGCAGTCCCGAATCGACTTCCGTCTATTCTGAACTGCTACTAGAAAGCCGGACACGCAAGTGCAGTTGCTGGATTTTAATGAGAATGACAGAAATAATACACACAGAATTTTACCAGATTGAATGCGCTTATCCTCAAATACTATTTCCAATGAACACAATCGAGTTAACCGTTTTGTCAAACAGTTGGTGTGTGAGTGTTTGATGCTAAACAGCAATGATGTATGACTAAAGGTTTTGTTATCACTGCTGTCCAGAAATATAATCAATCACCACACACTAACAGAATTTGCAAAACAGTATTGAAACGTAAAGAAGATTAAGGTAAAAGTAAGATACGCAGAGATTTGTTAAGGAAGTTCCCCACGTCGTCCTCGCGTGTGGGTACGTCTCCCTCTCAATTTCAAATGAAATTGAGAACTTTGATTATCAATTATTGCCGAATCCGTTGATACAAGGTTTTGATACAAAGACAGAATTTCTAAACTCCAAGAACCTCTTCTTGTATAAACCTTCACTTGATCTGAGCTCGATCAAGATTTTCCTGCACAAAGTTGCAAACAATTCACCGGTTCCACGACCTGCTTGCGAAATCCCCCGATCTCCAAACGCAACGCTGCGGCTGAATCTGTTCTGCAAATGTGACTCCCAAACCCTCAAGAACACACCAGTTCTTGAAGGACAAACCAGTAGGTTTTTCCTAGAAACCCCCTTCAATCTTCGACTCAGCTAGATCCTCGATCGTTCCACTGCACCCCACAGCTAGATCCTTGATCACACCACTGAACGTTATCTCAATGCTTCTTTGATCCAAAGAACAAGAATTGTTATGTGTAAATGTTCTTGAAAGAAGAGTGATTGAGAAGATGAAGAAGATGAAGTCTCTTTCAGGTTTCTATGTGCTCACTGACAATTGCTCCAACACTTCTTTGATCTTGTGTTCAATTGTCTTTTTGCTCAATGAATTCGTGTCTTTAACCTTCTGTTGAAACCTGTATTTATATCCTAAGAAAACAGTTGCTGTTATCACTTAAAACAACTCTGTGTATTGATACATAGAAGTGTGTATCGATGCATACTGTAAGTTGTATAGATTTTTGGTGAAATTAATCAGTCATGTATCGATGCAGGAATCGTGTGTATCGATGCATGTGAATTTTGCACTAATGTGTATCGATGCCCAATGCGTATGTATCGATGCACAGGCTGACTCAAGTAGTCATGTATCGATGCAGGTGTCGTGTGTATCGATGCACAGAGTTTTTGGCCTTCCATGTATTGATGCATGGTTCGTATGTATCGATGCATACTGAACAAGAATTGTTTGTGATTAATCATATGCTACATGTATCGATGCAAAGGGTCATGTATTGATACATACTGACATAAAATGCATTTTAATTGTTATTTTAAAGGAATTTTTCAATGTAGGCTTATATGTGTGGTTATGCAACAATAGAATGGGATGAATTACAAAGTAAGAACACAAATATATCATGTAATGCAATGCACAACCAATTTGGATGATGATCACACAATTTGCTATCATTAAAAGTTAATTCAAGTTAAAGAATTCTTTCACATAGATAAAATGCGTCATGGGTACAAGACAGACAGCTTAATGGATATCTGCGGATAAAATAAATGGATATTTAAATATCTGTTTTTTAATGGATAAAGATGCGAGTTTGATGATACCCGTATTCATGGATATCTGTATCTGTTAATAAATTATAAAAATCATTTAAATATCATTAGTTTATTTTACGCTATCTTTTCATCTTTTTCTAAAAGATTTAGTCTTTTCATATTTATTTTATTTTTTGAAGTTTTATTTATATAAAACATTTCACATTCCATACAAATCCTATTTGGTCATTTCATATTTAAGCTTCTTCTATACTTCATACCGCACTTCAACAATTCCATCACCCAACAAACCAGTACCGCCATTCCTCCGTCCAATTTCCTACTTCCTTGTTGTCCGTTCTTCCACCATAACTCACAATCATAATATCTTTCATTTATTTTAGTTAAAAATGAAATTTATTGATATTGTGTTTGGTTGTTATTATGTTTTGGTGAAAAAGAAAGAAATTAATGTGATGAAACTTTCTTGTTAAATTGAGAGCGAATTTTATGAATGTTATGTGATAATAACTTCTTGTGTATTAAAAGAAGCTAAAAATAATTTTTAAACAAAATAATTTTAGAAAAAAAATGTTATCCATGAATATTTGTGAATATATGTGGCTACCTTAAAACAGACAGATTACCAGTTTAGTGGATACCCACACAAATATGGGACGGATACAAATATCATATTTATCCAACAAGACAAATATAAATATCATACTATCTCTTCTCATGGATATACATTTACATCCCTAGATACGACCGACGAGCTATCACATTTCCTCTCTTTCATAACTATGAGGCTTTCAGATTCCTTTTCCAGATACATCAATCAGATAAGCACTTCAATGGAACTTTGACTCTTTCACTTGATGAGACAGAAGATGTCTTCAAGTTAATCACCATCATCCAAGAGTTGGAAAGATATTACCACTGACTTAAACAAGCATAAATGCTATTCTCATCAAAACACCAAGAAGGTCACCAACGTCATGATCATCAAATTCATACATGCAAGCACATATATCCATATTCTCTCCACTTTTCATGATGAAAACACATCTCTCAAGGAGGTGGTAAAAGAGAAAACACACAGATAAAGTTTGGAGTGGTTAAACTCTCACTCACATGAGTAGAGGGTATACTTTACTCCTCTTGAGAGTATACTTCTCCCCTTTTAGCATGATAAAAAAGGTGGGAAAACAAGGCACATTACATAAATCACATGTTTGCTTCAGTTATAGGAACAAGTTACCTTGTAAAGAGATGGACATGAACAATTCGGAGTAAGGCACAAAATTAAGACCTAAGATCTTACTTCTCCCCATGTAATGTATCATCCAACTTTAAGATCAAACGGTAGGTAAGATTTAGAGGACTCCCCATTGATTATTTCTCAAACATAACTTAAAAATTCTTTGAAGCTTTCTAAACTGAGATGTAATTTTGAAATCTACTTCTTTCTTGGTCAAATTCCTTCCAGGAGATAATCCTCTTCCCTTAGGAAATTTTTTGGACAACCACTTTTCAGCGGCCTTGGGCCTTAGACTAATATTGGGCTTTAGGCGTACTGCGTTTGGCAATCCTTTGCTTCTTAGCAAAAAACAAGTTTAATTTAATAAGAAATTAATAAATCACTTACTAGAGAGTCAATCAAAGTTTTTCGAGTTTTAAATCTCTATGAAGTGTACTACCTCAAAACCTTAAGATAACTTGAGAAAACTCCCCCTTTTGAGAGAACGACAAACCACTGTCATTTTTTCTTCTCTAAAAATCATTTGATACGAGAGTTGGTCTAAATATAAGACTGATAAATCCATTACAAATTTATCACTTAAACCTTCTAAGAGGTTTCATGATCACATCCGTTAAGATATACCATCAGTGAACATACTTGGATCACATCCATCATACTTGGATACACCTTTTCTTCTTATAAAACCCAAGATAGTACTTAAGCCCTCCCATCTTTTGATTTTAATCTTGCTAAGGGAGTGTTGAAATGTAATTCTCTTAGAAATTTCTCCAATAACATTATGAATGAGATGGTCCTTATTGGTCCTCCATTATTTGGATAGGCTATGATTCTCTAAGTTGACATCTTCAACTTGAGTCTCTCCATTTTCTTTCCCTTGATCATTATCTTTCAAGTATGTTCTTTCATAGATATTTGCACAATTAACAACCTCTACCTACTAGGGATTAGTTCACAAAAGGTAATATATATGAGTTCTTCTATAATCGTGGTATTTTCAAAGAGGATTTTATTTAAAGGTTTTTTAAGACCATGTATATAAAATATACATTATTACCTTTGTAACACAACTTACTTAAAAGTAACTCATGCTATAAAAATTTAGTCAAAAGAACAACTTAAAGGTAAGATCAAGGTTCTTACCAAACAATTTCTATTCATGCAGGAGTGAGGCAAAAGAACATACTTATTTCTTCACTTATATGACTTTAAAAGAAATTGTCGAATGCACAAGATCAAGCAAGTTGGTATTTCTTTTTACACTATGGAAAAGTTTATTAATCATTTTTTGATTTAACAGATATTTCACATTTTTCGAAATTATTAACATCACATAAAATTAACCAAATTCAATTAGTCTTTTCATAGTGTTAATACCAATATGAGCTAATATTTTATGCCATAAAGAATCAAATTCAATCATATAAGCAGAAATAGAAACTTTATTAATAATGTTGTCAATAGTACAAAGCTTAATCATCCCCTCTATGGAATAACCATTTTCCACCAATACACCATTATGGGTCAAGATTAACTTTCTCAATTCATATATAGATTTAATACCCAATTTTCCTAAAATATTCTCACTAACAAGGTTCTTATTCATGTCGAGATTATGAAGTACATTAATAAGATTAACTTTATTCCCATAAATGAACTTGAGTTCCACAGTTCCCATTACAACGACCGTTGAACGACCTTCATTTCCCATTTGAGCGTCTTGTCCATCGATGACTTCATAATAGGTTTTGAATGTTGTTTTGTCATAAGAAACATGGACAGTAGCACAAGTATCATACCATCATCCTTGTACCTTTCCTTTAATCTCCATAATTTCGCTCACAATAGCAATTGTGTTATCATCGATTTGAAAACCATTTGCCTCGCTTTGGGACTTCTTGCTCTTGCAATCTCAAGCATAATAACTGTACTTTCCACACACATAGTAACCACCATTAGTGTCCTTTGATATGTCCTAATTTTTGAACTTATTTTGATTATTCTTATGACCAAAATATTTCTTCTTACCCTCTCGTTTCTTCTTGTCTTTTGCACTCACCATATTAGTCTTAGAGTATCCATCAACCTCATATTTCTCTCTATCTTTCGATTCTTCATCGATTCAAAGAAGTTTCTGGATTTTCTCTAGTGAGAAGTCCTCGGAATTATGAAGAAAATTTTTCCTATTGCTTTTTCATGAAGATGACAATTTTGTAATTGCACTAACATGGAAAGCTTTAGGAATATCGATCTTCACAGCCCTAAGTTTATTTAGAAAAACTTGTAACTCGTGCACTTGTGCAAGTATGGACTTTGAATATAACATTTTAAAATCGAAATACTTTGAAATCAGAAACTTCTCAGTACCTTCCTCCTCAACACGAAACTTGAACTCGGGTACCTTCCAAATTTCCCTTACTGATTGATTGTCTGTGTAGAGATCATAAAAATAATTAGATAGTGTGTTCAAAATGTGTCCTTGGCACAACAATTCATCCTCATTTCGTTTCATGTGTTATGCGTTGAGTTCCTCGGAATCATCGTCTTGTGGTTTTAGAATCGATGCCAATTTAGGATCCAATACATAGAAGATCTTTAAAGCAGTCAAGAGGAAGATCACTTTCTCTTACCATTGAGTGAAGTTTGTCCCATCAAAACGATCCAACTTCATAAATTCTTGGTTCATCACTTTGATGGTTGAGACGAAAGCCTCAATTTCCATTATTTAAGATACTATAGACTCGTAGAAATGGTTTCTAAGATAAATGGATCAATGCTAGAATCGTGCATATGAGAACTTTTCTAAAAGTATTTCAAGCATTATTTATTTTGTCTTAGAGTCTACACGTAAGAATATTCAGGATAATTTAGCATACTTCGAGTTTGCACAAGACAAATGAAAATTTGAATGTATGGAAGAAAGAAATATGAAATTTAAGCAAGGAAGATGAGATTTTGAATTGGTATATTTTTCTCAATTTGAAACAGTCTATTTATAGACTAAATGATGTTGTTTCATAAGATTACGACTCTTGATAAAACACACTCTTTCACCAAGTTTTGCAACTCTTTACTAAGTATTGTGACCCTGGATAAAATACATTCTTTCACAAAATGTTGCAATTCTTTACTAAGTTACGACCATTGATAAAACTCTTTCACCAAGTATTGCAACTCTTTAGTGAGTATTGCGATCATTAATAAAAATACTCTTTCACCAAATGTCACAACTCTTTAATAAGTATTGCAACTCTTTACTCATTTACAAAGTGTCATGTTATTATTGAAATACAATCATTATTATGTATTTAATTAGTCTCTTCATTAATTAATAATTACAACAATTATTATAGAGAAGTAACATATTAAGATGAGACATCATATATAGAAACACCAATGTCTCCTCTATGTCATTTGAGAAACAATGAAAATTTCGAAATGGCCGATGTAAATCTCCTATCTAAATAAAAACTATTAGACAATAAAAAATAAGATATTTTCTATATGATGTATATTTAAAGAACTTCAACAAATAAATTGTTTAGCATTTATGAAAGAAGATTTAACTATAGATTGCAAGACTCATATGTCCTAATATTTTTTAAATTTAAAATATGTTAATATTAAATATTATTGATTATTCTTTATAAAAATTATTTTTTTAAAACGAATTTATATTTCTATTTTTCTCTCTACTCATAATTTCTCCCTCTAAAACTCTAATTTACTTCCCTACAAACTTGCAAACTAATCTAAACATATTACATAAATCGAACTAGGCGTGGGGGCACACACCAATTAAGTGTGTCTTTGAAAAACATAAATGTTAAATGAGCATAAAATTGACAAAATTAAGTTGTCTCTATTTAATTTATATTTTAGGCAATAATTAGTTTTCAAATTATTTAATTTTATTTAATAACTCATTATTATTTTCTTAACTAAAAGTTACTTAACTGACATTATGTTATATGAAATGATTCATTCAATTAGTTTTGAGGAAAAAATAATAGTATTAAATATGGATAACGTGGTATGACATATAGATATTAATTAATAAGATGAATCAGCATATATTTAAAAAAATAATATTTTTGGATAACTTGAAAGGTATCATTTTTGGGGATTAAAAATTCTCGCAAAATATTAATAATATTTAAAAAATATAAAAAACTTTCATGAATGACAAACACCTCTATCAAATAGACATCAGCTGCAAAATATTTCTCTTCCCTTTGCTTCATGGCTGCAACGCTGTCATGGTTGCAAAAAGACATCAACTAATACTTATTAAAACACCAAATATGATATCTTGCAAAAATCAACTTCATATGAATGATATTCTAAGCCAAAGGAGCTGAATTCACTTTTAAGAAGCTGAACTCTAAATACCAATTATGAAATAACGTGCCAAAGTATTTGATAAGAATTTTATTTCTTTAATTTAGCCATCTAAGACAAATTCAACTTTTGTAAGAAAAACTTGTATTACACCCACAATCCAATAGCCAATGCTAACTAGGGAGTTAGTTTGACATAGGATTATAGATTCATAATCATATTACTTCATTTTGTTTCTATTAGCATATAGAGGTACATAAACATGTTACCCATGACAAGCATCCAAAAATATAGACTAGAGGCTTTCTCACATTAGCATTTTGTCCTTTACCTCTCAGAACAAAAATCCATAAAAAATAAATATAAGAAACCTATTTCCAGTGAGAGACGGAGTCAAAAATGTTAATATACGAGAATAAATATTTTTTAATTAAATTACTGTAATATTAATTTATTTTTAATGTTATTGAAAATATATATTTTTATGATGTGATCAAATTTTTATTTAATACTTTATATCTTATATTGATTATTCACAAAATTATTATTGAAAAGAGAAAAAAAAATATACATCAACAATTTAAAATAATTTTATAATATCAATCAATCAATAATTTATATTCCACCAAATCATATTTATATTTTAAAATTACATTGATGATACGACAGATTAATGAATTTTTATTGAATGATAATATATAACTATTTTATACTTTCAATGCACCATCTTTAATCTCTATTAAAAAAATGTTTTTATTGCTCATAATTTTTGTATATAAAATAAATATTAATTTTTAAAACAAGTACATCATTATTTTTAAAAAAATTATTGATTTATAATATAAAAAAATAAATATATCAATAAATATAAAATATTTTTATCAATATTCTTTTAAAAAAATATTAATTTAGTAAGAGAAATATTTTAAATTATACTTAAAACAAACACTAAATTATTAAAATATTATTATTTAAATAATATAAAATATATTTAGTATAATTAACTTTACAAAGTAAGTGGAGGCAGCAGTCCACGTTGCACTATATGTGCCTTCATCCATCTGTCCAACTACAACTTTCTCATGGACTCGTGTCAAATTGATGTAAGCATACAACATAAGGGAACATCATGTCCATGTTATTAACTTAACAAACAATAGGAATTTTTACCTGATATCCCATCAATTATCCCTTTGTCTCTATATTATAATTTATTGGACCAAAATACTTTCATATAAATAAGTTATATTTTTGACTTCACTCTCGTTTCAAGTTTTTTGGAAATACATCTCATCGCTGCAAATCGGAACTCATTTTGGAAGTCTTTCGATTCACATTTCAGATATCAAAACACATTTAGTGAGTGTTCCGATTTTCCCCAATTCATTAAAACTCTTCTTAAAAGACTTTCGATTTTCAAATTTTGCACCGAAACTCTTCACAAAAGTCCTTTGATTTTTCATTATTTTCACCGGAAGTCTTCTCAAAAGTGTTCCAAATATGTGATATATTTTTCACACTGGAACTCTTTTAAGAAGCGTTCTGGTTCAGTTTTTTTTTTATAATTTTTTTATTCGAACACGAGGCAATGGTGGTAGGATTCCAGATTGTGATTTAGGACAAGGCGCTTCATCGACGTTGGCTGGTGAGGAATGACATATTGGTGCATCTGCATCCGCAGCAGAGTCAGTTGAATTTTCAGGAGGGTAGTACGATACGTCTCTTTTGGTAAAGTACGAGCATCATGTTGCTCAACATTTATGGTTCGGTGAGGTAAGTAAACGACGTATATTTGATATTGAATAATATTTGAATTTTTTATATTGTATTTTATAATATGTGTTTTAATTGTTTTCAGGAGAGAGGTCTGAAGAAAGAGTTGAAGGTTGATGGATACGGGTTAAAGCTGACAATGAGGGCTCCACAAACTCTTCCACAATAGATGGAGAGTTAGGTTTCTAGGTCTGGATTATCTTCACTTCAGAGAACTAGTTTGACGGAGATAGACACAAACCTGATATCCGCATTTGTGGAAAGATAACATTTTGAGACATCTTCGTTTCACATGTCGTTTGGTGAGATGAGCATTACTCTGGATGACGTCTCTTGTCTGCTTCACTTGCCCATCATGAGGAAGTGTTTTGGAACCCTTAATATGTCACTAAAGAGGTTGTTGTTGAACGTGTTGTTGATTACTTAGGAGTGTCACAGAGTAGAGCACAAGCACATGTTCGTAGTTGCAGGGATTCTTACTATAAGTTGGAGTGGTTATACGATTATTTATAGCGCTTATAGTTGCTTCTAGCTGGGCATATGCGACTAGAGCGTATTTGCTGATGTTGGTGGATTCTATAATTTTTACCAACAAGACCTTTACGCTTGTCGAGACACGGTATCTTTTACTGTTTACGGACTTAAATAGATATTCGAGATACAGTTGGAGAGCAGTTGTGTTGGTTACCCTTTACATATACCTCGGAGATGCTTCCATGTTCAGTTGCAAGCAGTTCGATGGATATCCTACTCTCTTATAGGTATTTAATTTAATTTTGTTTATTATATAATTTTATTTAGTATATTAATTTAATTTAATTTATTTATTATGTTGTAATTTATTTTATTTAGTTAATTTATAGTATTAATTTTGTAACAGTGGTGGATTCACAAGTATTTTGCAACAGTTGGAAAAAGAGGAGAGAATTGAAAACCAATTGATAATTTTGGTATTCCTCGACCGGTGAGATGGTCCTATAAGCAAGGAGTCCTGAAGGTGGATGACTTGCGACCTATTTTGGATGAGCTGACATCTGCCGACGTCATATGGCATTCATTCGAGGATCATAGATTATGGCGTCAGTTTGATGAGTTATGTCTGTATAGGAGGTGTATGAAGTGTGGTGACATAGTTGTTTCGTACTTGCCTGACAGATGTATACGTCAGTTCGGATACAGATAGTATGTTCCACCCCCACCTCCTGATTATATGATGGCTAATGATATTGAAATTGAGTGGATTGGTTACCATCAGAGCGTTGTTGTTGTGATCCATCAAACAATATTGGCCATCACTCCATTTGATATAGATGATGGATACCTGTACTGGTATTATCGTGTTTCACATCCTTGTTTGGTCCCGCCCCATCGTGATTCGCCAGGAGAGGTGTTAGTTCCTGTTTACGAAGCAGGACCATCTGATCCTAATTGGGCTCGGGTTTCTACATTGATTCATCGTTATACAAAAGCCCCTATGAGTATTGCCAGAGCTTATCACAAGTGGTTGGTGTGTAGGGTATATGATTGTTGTAAATCCTAGGGTGTCGAGTTCGAATCCTAATGATATAGAAAAACCACTATGAATTAATGTAAGGACCTCCATAAAGAATTTGAAAAACCATGTATAAACATTTCAACTATTATCCATACAAAAAAACTACATGCAATACTTTAAGCAAATGTTACTTAGTGTACTTCAACAGAACAAATAATTCAACTGAAAAATAAAGAGAAATTTATCTATTTAATCAAAATTAGTCACAGATTAAGCTGAATCTTAAATAAGAAAATGTTTGAACGGAAAACAACTTTTAAACATATAAGTCTTTAATTTCTTCAAAATTTCCAAAGAGTTTATATAAACAAACCAGTCAAGGAAGCAAAAATAAAACTAACTAGATAGAGAGCGTAACATCTTAAAAAGAGTGATTTGTGTCCAATTTGATCACGAAGAACATGAACATCTCTCTTATACTTACGACAATCGAAGTAAGACTTATCCAAAAGATAAAAGTCACCGTCAACAAGTTTATCCTCCTCCAGAGCCGGAGTAGCAACATACGAAACACCGACAACCAACATAGTCGTAACATCATGAGTTCTCGATCCCAGTCAATTGCTCTGATGCCTTGACTCTATAACTCACTCGGAACTCCATCATATCCATTAGAATTGGAAACACTCATGACATCCAACTTAACTATATTTGAAAACTCATATCTGGAAAATCTGAAAAATCAAATGTTTTTTGGGATCCAGATAGGGCTGGAAATGAGTCGAGTCGAGTCGAACCCGTCGTCAGCTCGACTCGACTCGATAAGAATTGGTTTAGCTCGAAACTCGACTCGAGTTCGACACGAACTTTTTTTTAAGCTCGAATTCGACTCGTTTTAAGTTCTTGAACAACTCGGTTCAACTCGTTAGGTTCAGTTCGTTAGGTTCAGTTTGTTTACTTCACGGACTAAAAAGTTATTTTTTAAAGTTTAAATTTTTTTATTATATTTGACATTTTAAATTATTCTTTTTAAAGGGAAAATATTAAAAAAAAAATTTAGAATTAGTTTAAAATGACACTTTAAAATTAAAAGTCACGGTGCATTATGTTTTTTTTGGAGTTAGAAGTATTTTACTTTGTATAAAAAAATGTCACAAGTATTTTTTAAAATATTTAATTTGATAAGTTAAAAGGTTAAAATCTGTACATTATTTTTTTAAATGATACTATTGAGATATATGATTTAAAAATATTATATATATATATATATATATATATATATATATATATATATATATATATATATATATATATATATATATATATAACCGAGTCGACTCATGAACCTAACGAGTCGAACTATACATAGCTCAAGTTCAACTCATTTATTTTACGAACTTAGTTTTGAGCTTAAGTTTGACTCATTTGGTTCATGAACCAAGTCCAACGAATTAAATATCGAATCGAGTCTCGAACTATTTTCGAGTTGGTTTGGTTCATTTCCAGCCCTAGATCCAGATCTAAAAAAGTTCAATTAGCAAAACATCAACAAAAACCTTATACCTCTTATCTTGAAGAACTTTCTTTATCGCAACCAAATCTAAAAAATCAACAACCTATCAGCAAAAGTCAATCATTTTTTGAGATTTAGATCTACAAAAACGACTTACAATTGAATTTTCGTATAGTTGAGTATTCGTACCTTAGCTTTTGTTGTTTCGTCTTCAATAGAGATGACTCCAGGTCGTCTTTGATTCATCTTCAATGGAGATGATTCGTCTTCTTTGCTTTTCATCTTCTTCATATTGTATCGTCTTCTTCGTATTATATCGTCTTCTTCGCTTCTCTGGTTACAAAAGTAATGGTTTGTTCTCTCTCATTGATGAACATTACCCTAATACGGTATCTCTTTTCTTTTCTATTTCAAAATTTGTAATCAGTATATCATTAAAAAAAATCAGGCCAACTGTTAAATAATTAGCATGGCAAAATTTAATGTTTTTTTTATGAAAATTAACGGAATTGGTTAATTAAGAAACTACTTCATAATATTTTTTAATTAAAGAAATAAAGCAAATCATTAGATTAAGTTAAAAGAAAAAAAAATTAAGTTTTTTCTTTAATATGTATAAATTGTACTAAAATATACTTACATCAATAGTCATATTTATTATAAATGTGCACAGTAAAATAAGTCAGGAGATCAGGTAGCTATCAACGATTGACACAAGAGTATGTACCGTGAAGAATAAACAAATACTCAAATACACACACATCTATAGATACACTTAATTATAGGTAGACACACACATCAATGAGTCACAACAACTCACAAACAAATTTTACACAACAGTCATTGAGCCAAACCACATTGACACATACCCCTCAATATGAGCCACATGCCTCGCACAACAGTCACTGGCCTAACAACATTGACACATACATACACATCAATATGAGACAAATTTACCTATCAAATAGGAGTAGTTTTCTTTTTTATAATAAATGACTAATTTCACACATATTAAATAAATAAATAAATAAATAAATAAATAAATAAGAAAATAATATTTTATCCATATTATTAATGCACCTTAATATCTTTTTACTAGCTCGTCTATAGCTTCTATACTTTGAGCTTTAATATAAGATTTGTCAATAGAACAAAGACACCATCGTGTACATCACATTTTCCTTGCGAAATAAAAACCGAGGCAATAAGCCAAAAAAACGCAACATTTGTCACCTATTATTCATGATGACGTTAAATAAGTCACATAGTTAGAGACCAATCATTAACACATTCGATCACCTTCTGAATCCAAGGATATTAAAAAACCAATGTCATATGTATTATGCATTTGCAATAATAGGATTTCATAGACCGAGACAACTCTTATACCCCTTCGGCTCAAAATAAAAAATAAAAAATTTAAAATTATTTTCTTAGAATCCTCGTCCTAATTCTAATTCCATTGTTAACCCTAGGAAGAACTCATTGGTGAATAATATAAAGAATAACCACACTAATCTTCAATTTTGTCAATCAAGTGGAAACGTTCTCTAGGAGGACATGTCCTAAACTAGAGGACAACCCTTTAAATCATAAGCAAGAATAGACAAGTCAATTATTAACTGCTAGAAGGTCATGGAATTTTTGTTAGAGTTTTGGGTCACAAATATAATAAAGATTATTATTTAATTAAGTCAAAATAAAAGTAGTCTAATTGATATTAAGTTTATGGTTCCAAGGACATATGTCATAAAAAGTTATTGTGTAGATACATAAGTCAATATTTAATTTAATGAGGGATAAATTAGAATATTGAAAACAATGAAATAACTCTACGGTTATTTATATGAGTTATGGTCCCCATTTGTAGGGGTGTAAATAGATCAGAAAAAACCAATTAAACTGACAATACAAACCAAACTAAATCGAAAAATCAATTGTTAATGGTTTGATTCAAAAACCGAACCGAATCAATAAAAATCGATGTAATTTGGTTCGATTTTCGATTTTAATTTTTAGGAATCGTCAAACTGATGAACTGAACCAATGGTTATTGTTACCCACTTAATCTTTTATTCAATCCATTATTAAGTCCAAATTTTGTATAGGTTCAACCCTTCTCTGTAACACCTTAATTTCCGACTTGACAATTAAATAAATAAATCACAAATAATTATCAAGCAGGATGTTACTCATAACCATTAAAACAATTTGAACCACATAATAATGAAAATAACTTGTTTACTAAGCAGCGGAATTACAAAAGTGTTTGGCATAAAAGCCTCAACAACATTATTAGTTTGAAAAATGGTTCATCGCAAAATAAAATCAAACATAAAGATACGCAACATCAACAAATATAGGACAACCTGATCCCCTTATGTTACGTATTAGAGTGACTCCACTATAGACTCGAACGACAAATAACTAAAGAGACATAACACCATCCTTAACATCAAGCTCCTACTCAGGTACCTTGTTATCTGTACTTGTGAGAAACACAGATGCAACAACACAAAAGGGATGAGAATACAGTCAAATAATAAACGGTGCATGATAATTCAGGATAGATTCACACATCTACACCATCATCCACAAATTCAGAAAAACACACAAACATCATGTATTCACAACTCACCCACATCACAACCACTAATCACAATCATGTAATATAATGCAACAACGAATCGACTCATGCTCGTTGCGGTCCTGTTAGCTGGGATTTTTTACAGGAGGAAAAGCCTCCGCAAAGAAGGGCAAAGACGAAAATTCTTCATTCGACCAGAATCTGGACTTAGTGAAATTTTTGGATGTTGCAAGAGACATTTAGACTATGTGATAACGTCGACCGCGTAGGTCTTACGATAGTGGAAAATTAGTCAACAAGGAGATTATTTGGGCACACAATGTTACGTTCAAATATCAATATCTGACTGTAGGTTTCCTTATAAAGAGACACGTGGAGAAAGCACAAAGGCAGACTGCATGCAAAGCTTTACGTGGCGAACTCTGAAGATAGAGACGTTAGGGGTAGTTATTTCATACTTGTATATATACGAGTTCATTATGTTGAATTTGGGGTGTTCATTGTATTACAAAAATCTCACTGAAAACTCAAAGTATCAGCGTATAGAGAAACAAGCGAATGACTGAGAGAATGTAAGAACTGATGAATTACCAACCTTTACTTTCAATGCGAAGTTTCTAGTCTTACTATTTCACTTTGCCTTATTTCATTTATTTTCAGTATTATCCAAGTAATTTCATTCAGCATTTTCAGTCTTTATCTTTTCTTTTATACACTTGTGAAATAGTCGAAGTCGACGTCTTTCGTTCTTACGGTCGCCTAAGACCCTATTTTTTTGACCAAGTCGAAAACAATCATTTTGACATAAGAGAATAAAAAACAAAGTGGTTATCTGACACTATGTCCTATGATTCACTGATTGATCCTGCAAGTAACCCTTAATTTGGAGACCAGTGATTGTTTACCATTTTTTAGCGTAAACAAATTGGCACACCTGGTGGAACCTGTGCTAAGTTTCCTATTCATTTATAGATTTTCTTGTTTTCTTTCTTTTTAAATAGTGTTCTATTTTTAAAAGTCATTTCTAGGAATTTTGTATGCAATTAAGGAGTGGTAAGGCTTTGTCTAGAATGTCTCATCCTCCTGTAGATAGTGTCAATCCCCAGAATAATCCCCAAAATATAGTGCAACAACCAACCGTGTTGGCGATTGAGAAGCCAGATCTCTCAACACCAGTTAGAACGACCGCTCCAGTGGTATCAACAATGTCGGCCGCAACAATGTCATCGCAAGGGGCAACACCCCTACCGCAGTCGGGGAATTCTCTGAATAATCATGTGATTGTGAGACCTTTGTTTGGGTTCTCAATGCCCCCGCCTGACAGAGATTACCCTTACAATATGCCAACATCCATGATGGAGAACCTTCAACCAAATGTGCCAGCCTTTAGTGACAATGTGATGGCCACAACGCCATTGTTCAAACCCTGCAATGCCTCAGTGTCGACCTTCAACAATATGGTATGACCAAGAGGGATAAAATATATCCCCTAGAATATGCCATCTTTGAATACAACTTCTATGATGGCCATGAGGCAGCAAATGGATGAGAGTAATTTAGAGTTAGTGAATACCCTCACCCAACAAATGGGAACTATTTTTAACCCATTGATTTCAAATATGAATTAAACCTATTAAGTATTAACAAATCAAATGGGATATATCGTTGATTTCTTTGGCACGCCCCCAGTAAAAGTTCGACCTTTCCCACAAATATTGAATGCTAAAGTGGTCAAAATTCCTAAGAACGACATAGCATAGGCCACTATATGCCAAAACCAAGGGTTACAACAAGAACCTCCCTTGAACAGGGAAAAGGTAGAACAAATAAAACAAAACAACCCTAGGCCTATGATGGTTCAGAGGAATTCGAATGCTGACTAAGTGCTTAGGTATGTCTAGCAGAATAATTTTGCAGGACAAAATAACATAACAAACGTGGCCGAATTTTTTTAGGCCCATAATGGCCTTTATGTGGGACTCCACCGACCAAATTTCATATCTCCTTTGTCAGAATATGTTCGACAGACAGAGTTATCCAAGGGATGGGAATTCCCAAAGTTTACCAAGTTTGCTGGAGACATTAACAAGTCGATAGTAGAACATGTCGCCCAATATAAAACTAAGGCCGACGATATAACAAATAATGAGAATTTGAAAATGAAGTATTTCCCAAATTCTCTAACAAAGAATGTCTTCACTTGGTTCACGACCCTTCCTCCTCATGTTGTTCAATCCTGGAGCCAATTAGAAAGTTTATTTCATGAGTAGTTTTATATGGGACAGTCAAAAGTCAGTTTGAAAGAGTTGGTGAGTGTGAGGCAAAAAGTCCCTGAGTCATAGATGATTATTTGAGTAGGTTCAGACTTTTAAAGGCAAGGTGCTTCACCCAGATGTCTGAGCATGAGTTGGTTGAAATGGTCGTTGGTGGCTTGGACTATTCAATTAGAAAGAAGTTAGATACTCAATACCTTAGGGATATGGTACAACTCGCAGTAGGGTTCGTCAGGTTGAATGCCTAAAAGCTGAGAAAGCCAAAACAAATAAATATCACAAAAAAGAGAAAGTTGCTTACATAGACACAAACGATTATGTCTCCGACGCGGGTGATGATTATTCTGAGGAAGGCGAGGTCAATGTGGTTAAATTAAAGCCAGGGCTCCCTTATGTTTGTAAATTATTAAAACCATCGAACAAAAAAAAATCGATCGAGATCAATAAAAATGAAAAGTTCGCCACTAGAACTTACACTTTTGAAATTACAAAGTGTGATGAAATATTTGATTTGCTAGTCAAAGATTGTCAGATTATAGTACCTCCTGGTTTGAAATCTCCTCCTGTGCTTTTCAGGGATTTGGTCCAAAAGGCTTTGAATGATGGAAGATTGCAATTTGGCTCCACATAATAAATTATTCTCAAATTGGCCGGGAGACAAAAATCCAAAACAAAACTTAAAAAAAGGACCAAAAACGTGATTTTTGAAATTGGAGGATCAAAACTAAAAAAAAAATAGAGGGACAAAAGTTGCAATTAAGCCAATAAATTTTATCTTATAATAAAAATGAGAAGGATAAATAAGAATAAGTCGACGGAGAAATAACTAAACTATCTCACTTTGTTTTTTAAGTTTTTTAAGTGAGATTAAAGCTAATGGATTGTCATTGTAAATTATTTTTACACAATCATCCAATAGAATTATAACGTTCTGTTATGTCATACCAATATTTTAAAATTAAACGTGTGACTTAGCGAGATACACACCCGTGATTGGTTGATAGTGTAAAAATGCAAATTAATATCTAAAAAAACAACACAAATAACAAATAAATACATTTCACATCATAATACTTCTAAGAGAATACAACAATCAAAACAATATCATCAACTTCAGACATCGTAGCCCTGACATCTCCATCATCTTTAACTCGCACCCACATACGTTGGATGCCATTATTGTCTTCTGCAATAAAGATGTACGCAACAAATCTCTCAATACTTTTAATTCTTTCACCATCATTAATTTCTCCGTCTAACCAACGAATAAAGTTCCTCTCTAGTTGCTCGAAACTTTGGATGTTCCAAAAAAGTATCTTCATTGGAGACTTGACACTCGAATAAATAACATGCCCATATCAAAAAATGATGATTGACAATGGACCTAGACCAAGATCTAATCACATTCTTTGGATGACTTGTCATGAGAGACTAGCCACTAAAGATAGGTTGAATCACTTTTGTTGGCTTGATAACCCAACTTGATGTTTTTGCAGGTGATCCGCTGTCACGCGCGGATCAAAACCGAGTTATTTTGAAAATGTAGTATAGCGACAATGACTCGAATCATCTCTCAAGAATTCTTGATTATTACTAACCAAAGGTAAATCGATTTAGGGGAGGGGTTGGATTCAGGATCGATTAAGAAAAAAAAGCGATTATTAAATAAGTGATTATTGAAATAAGCTGTTATGAAATAGGTGATTATAAAACAAACGGATTCACTGTGTCAGGTTCAACTTATCATCGATTGCTACAACTACGACTTCTATCCTATTTGAACACAATATCATTCAATAAGCGTGATCGACACTGTAAGGTATATATTCTTATTGCCGAATTAAGCATACGATTATATATATCGCAAATTTAACGGTTAAGCAGAGTTGAATTGCGATCAAAAGTCAAGAATATATATCATTCAAATTTAACCAACAATATTACATGGAAATCGGATTAAGCAAACAACGATCATATAATATTATTGAAATGAATAGAATTCTAATTGCAATTATAACAATCTCAAAGTAGTAAACCTGAATACAGCAAATCCATCTGGAAAGATTAGTTCTTCATTACGGTTCTTTCAAGCGTAAGAAAAATAATTCGTGAATAGTAAAAAACATGAATAGTATTTTCGGCTGCTAGGTATTAGGGGAAAACCAAGGCAATCCGTTTACAACCCAACTGGGTCAAATACATAACCCAAACCCAAAACTAACGACCCAAAACTAAAATAAAACTAATGCTGCAGCTTCAAACGAAATTCTGGAAAATAAGCGCTTTGAATCTGAATTCGACTCCAACACGAAAGTTGTAGCTCTTTCTCTTAACTTTCCGGCGATTATTAGAACGCGTCAATCGGATTCCCGGAGCTCTAGTTATGATCGTTTTAGTGCAGACTGTTAAAGCTGAAAATTAAATACGAAAATCAAATAACAATAAAAATAAATTAAAATATAAAAACATTATAAAACATAAAAGTAAGCAAATGAAATCAAATAAATGCTTAAGAACAAACATAGGAGAATGTGCATTAAAATGCACTGATCAGCAGGGAAAAAGAATTTATTCAGCATCTCCTATTTTCCCGCACTACTATGAGAGAGATTTGGGATCATGTCCTTAGTTGGTTAAATATCAAGCATGCTCCTAAGGGTTGGCGTGAGGAATTGAATTAGATTATCACCAATTGTCAGGGGAAAGGATGGAAACACAACCATTCTCAAATGTGCGTTACATAGACAGACTATGAAACATGGATTTATAGAAACAACTGTTGTTTTGGAATAAGATTAGCAACAAAACTATAGGTCTCAAGATTATTGACAACATCGTGTATCGTAGTTGGATTAACCAAAAACTTAGAAACCATATAGACACTCTGCTAATGCCTTACTTGGGCTTTGAGTTTTAGTGTCCTTGTGCTTTTGTTTGGGATGGATCTTTAGATCGCCATTGTTTGTATCATTTTTGAAACAATTTAATAAAGTACTTTATTGATTCAAAAAAATATATTTAATTCTAAAAAAAAAGTTTTTAAAGGAGCCATCCTTTCATTGGGCGGGTGTTCTACTTTTTTAAAAAGGGATCACCCTTTCATTAGGCGGGTGCTTTTTTAAAAAAAATATTTTTGTTTGGAAAGATGGTAGTTTAAAATATAGTGTTGAAATAAATGCTACATTGGAAAATATTTTTTAAAAAAGTGGTACACTTATAAAAATTTTACAAAAAAGAGTTATCAAATTCTAATCGTAATAATTGAATCAATCAACAAATTTTCCTTTTTGTTGACTCAAGACATTACATTTTTTACATGTCAATAAATTTTTTGAGTTTTGACATTTAACTATTAGAATACCCGTGCTCCCGCACAGGTCAATTTAATATGTAATTATAGAGAAAAATTATTTCGATAAACCTGTATAATGCTAAAAAGAAGAGAGAAAAGCATAATGAATAGTTATGAATCTGAATATGTGGCACAAAAGATGTGCATTGTATTTTATTAGAAGAAGTTATTAAGTTGATAACATATGACTAATATCATAACTATGATAAAAAGTGAAATGTAATTCCAACATGTGTATGCTAATAATAAACATAAAAGTTTCTAGAGTGACATTAGTCTTCAAGTTGGCTTTAAAGTTTCCGTTTGAAAAAAATCAAGTATATAATAAATAACTCAATGATGGTAATATACAACTTTATGATAGAGAAGAATATGAATGTCATATCTATTTTATATTGTGAAAAACTTCCTTAAAAATAACATTAATGATAGTTGTTAAAGAAATTTTATCTTTGTTATGAATTAAAATTTTAAAAGAAATTGGTCATTACGTAAACATAATTTAGTCATGCACTTTAAAAGAAATTGGTTTAGTGTGTTCAATCTCCTCATTAATGAGGGAATTATATGAACCATCATATTCATACATAATTACACCACTCTTTTACATTACAAAAATAACAGGGTTGTTTTATCAGTTAGAACAAACTTAGCTGAACCAAAATGGCATTGGCTTAGGTTATTTTTGAAATATTGAACAAGCAATAATACAACTATAAGAAAGTGGCCATGCATGTATTTACATCACCAAGTTATTGTATTAAAATGCTCATTTTCATGCAGACTAAATCTTGATTTGTTATTCATCAAACATGCAGAGTATACATGTTTTACAAATATTAATAATTTAATTCATTCTCTAGATGATGATTTGCTAAATAGTCAAATGTGCTACATATTGTCACTCTAGTTCTTGAAGGTATGAATTGAACTGTGTATCTTTATAGTATTTCTATGCGCTAAACTGACTGACCATAGATACACATAACGAAATTAACTGTCAAAAGACATATTTGAGAACCAAATTATAGTATTTATATGCACTAAACTGACTCGAATAAAATGAAATGCCTTCTCTAAATGCTGTATTCCTAAACAATATAAAAGGGATTAATGATTACAAAACAATATTGATTTTAAATAAAACTTCTGTCAAGTGAGAAACATTATAACTGAATATTGATTTTAAAACGTTATTATAAAAGAAACTTCAAATTCATTTGAATCAAGTTGTTGTGAAAAACATAGATCAATTACAACACTATGATGATCAACACAAACCCATATCTCTACAAATAAGTTGCTTTAGTTAACCCAAACGACAACAAATGAAAGCTCATCGTTCAACAACTTCTTAAAAGACAGAATCTTCAAAAACAACTTGTTGAAATAAAAAGCTTTCATTTTAAAAAAATGGAATTCTTCACATGAAGATAACTTACACAAAACCACAGATACATCAAAAAACAATGACTGAGCAAAATTAAATATTCTATATCTCTACAAATAACTTTTGATTGAGATAAAATAAACTTAGATCGGCTGAATGTTCATCGTTCAACATCAGTGGGAGTGAACACAAACAACTTATTGATAGATATAGATTAGTAGTGAAAGCTTTCTCAGAAGCATTGTAAAACTCGTATCGTATGTAACACAAACAGCTTGTTAAAAGGATTTCATTTTAAAAACTCGTTTGTTCAACACTACCGAATCTTCATTGTTAAATCAGAAGCATGAAAAATTGAAAGCGAGACAAACCAAAGGAGAGATGGAGCAGTGCAAAACTTTCTCACCTGATGTGGTTGAGAGACAAAGCAGTTTGTCGGAAACACCTGTTGTGGTTGAGCGATGGAGCTGCTGTCGGAGAGGAGTAGAGACAATACAAATGTTGGAGAGAAATGAAGTTGATAGAGATGGAGAATGGCAAATATGTTACAGAGATGTTTGACAGAGCTGATTGGCGTGTGATGATGGTTATGGCAGTAGTTGTCCACAATGCCCTTTTCTTGAAAATTTATTCGTACGAAACTCCATTTTGAAAAAAAAAAATCCAAATTGTCCCATTTTTCTTTTGGATTTCGCCCATTCATTGGACGAGAGAATGAAGCATTTAAAACGCTGACTAGACTCGGCATGGGTTGGCCGAGCTAGTGAACCATATTTTTTTTTATTATTTTAAAAACTATTATATAATTAAATAACTTTATTAAAATTATTATTAAATAGTTTTTTTAATTAATTTTATATTTAAATAATAAAATTGATTTTTTTAAAATAATAATAATATTTTTATAAAATACTAATAATAAAATGTTAATAATAATAGTTTTTTATAATAATAATAGTTTTCTAATATTGTTTTTTTAAAATATTAATAATAAAAATGATTATTTTTTAAATATTAATAATAGAAATGTTTTTTTTCATTATTAATAAAAATGAATTTGTTTTTTAAATATTAATAATAAAAATGATATGTTATCCTCCAAAATTTCAATAATTTTTGGAATGATATGTTTCCCTCCAAAAAATTTCGAATGATATGTTTTCCTCCAAAATTTTAATGACCGAGCAATTGGTTTGTGTTTGTACTGTCTCGGCCAATGATTGGCCGAGTATTCAAGTATTAATTTCCTATAAATAGCAGGAGTTGTAGAAAATTAACTCAAAGCACAAAATCTTTTAGTTTGGTAAAAATGTTTGTTTGGGGTCTTGTATTTTATGGACATGGTGAAAAAATCAGTGTTTGCCTCGATCCGCAATGGAATTTCAGAACACTAATTTCAGCCATCCACACTGGCTTCCAACAGTTGGGCGGGCGTCGTATGAAGGTGAGGAAAGTAGAGTATCGTTGTCCATACATAACGTTGACTGATGCAAGCCCCGATGGTACGTACATGTATTACATGGATCGTATAGAAAATGATGAAGATGTTCAGTGTATGTTTTCGGCACATAGTGGTGAAGTTAATGGAGGCGTTGAAGGTCCACTTGTGTTGGTTGTTGTTGTTGATTAGTTTTTTAATTACCACTTGTGTTGGTTGTTGTTGTTGTTAACATGGTTATTGTTGTGGTCGTACTTTGTAACCAGAAGCCTTTGATTATCAAATGTATTTCATAATTGTTTGTTTCCAAAATACATTAGAAATACACAATGGTTTATATATAGTACGTGCATAGTAGTTAATAATTAAAAAAAACAACATAATCATCTAGACGGATAATTAAAATAACAACATAATCATCCGGATGGTCGTTGGGACGGTCCTGCAACATTAGGACATTTCCTACGCATGTGTCCTATTTCACGGCAAATTCCACACCTTCTCTTTTCCTTCTCAACGTCTTCCATCTCGGTTCTAATCCTGGTGTTGTTTGGGCGCCCTTTCTTCCTCCTTCTCATAGAGTCGTCGTGGCAAAGAGTAAATCCTTCATATTATGGTCAATTCTCCTCATGGGGAAGTCCTAGGAAACTCTCCTTATAGACCTTGAACACGCTAAGAATTTTGAAGACGTCTGGAATGTGAATGGAGTAGTCCTGGCGTATGCTCGAACATGCTGCGATTACATGGGAGCAAGGTAAGTGAAATGCCTGAAATTTCCCATAATCACAGTGTTGTTTCCTCAGATCAACGCTGAATGTTCCGGTTGGTTGACCGTTGTTACGATTAATCTTCTCTTGGACCATGAAATAAAATCTCTCGCGATCGAATTGCATGACGTTATGCGTGTTAGCTTTGATGACTTCCTTAGCCATCCCCTTGTTGCAGTTATCAGTGAAAACCTGCCCAGAGGCTAACATTTTTGTCCATTGATGGCCTCTTCTACCAAATAGTGATCCTAATCGATAGTACGTAGATTTGACCAATGCAGTGATTGGAAGGTTTCAGGTTTCTTTTAGCACCGAGTTCATTGCTTCTACTAGGTTAGTTATCATGTGACCCCAGTGTTGCCCTCCGTCAAATGCCATTGCCCACTTCTCCCGAGGGATGTTGTCTATCCATGATAAAGCGTCGTTGTTTGTTCTTCGGATTTCCCCCCGATAGTAGTTAAATTTCTCCTCTACTAACGCATAACCCATGTTAACAACTAGTTTGCGCAGATCCTTGTCTTTAATCTCGCGCATGAAGTTTTGCGCGATGTGTCTAATGCAATAGATGTGTGATGATGGAGGATACTGTCATCCATTTTCCGGATTGTTATATGCATTCTTTATCGATTCATGCTTGTCTGATATTAGACACGGATTTGCTTGGGGAGTAACGTGTATTCTTAAATTCTTAAGAAAGAAACTCCAAGCTTCCTTTGTCTCACTTTCAACCAATGTGAACGCTATCGGAAATACGTTCCCGTTCCCATCCTGTGCCACAGCTGTCATACCCCGATTTTGTCCTGGTTTTATTTCTTCTCACGGATACCACGATGCATGCATCATGATTGTAAAACTTTTATCTCTTTGCATTCTTTGAGACCATATGAGCTTGCACTTAGGGTTTAGGCTCCACCAGGACCCTCTAAGTGAAAATCTCATCGCACATTGCTTCAATGAACCTATGGAGGTGCAGTTGGCTAAAGTTGGATGGTCATTACCTTAATTAATTGGACATTTATCCAAGTCATGAGGATACATCACTTTAGATTCGCATCATTATTGTATCACTTCCATGTTACTGGGAAACTTGCGTTTCATGAATCCAATTCCATCCAAAAGCATGGTCTAGTACGAGAATGCAGGAAAAAGGATATGAGGAAGGGATATTACTTGAAGCGATCTACTAATTTAAATCAAAGAGCAAAGCTTACCCTGAATTTGAATTTTTGTTGAAACAAGTTGATAAAGGTTAACAGGATGTCGATGAATGACTTAAAAATGAATTTGTGGCTTTTGTTCATCATTCGTGCTATCAGTTTTTTGGGGTCACGAATCGAGGAGTCTTTTAGGATGAAGACCATTGGGCATCATATGATCATGGATTTCAGACACGACATTGTACAGTTTGGAGTTTTGGTTTAAAAACATATTAGTTGGAAAAAATTCTGGTTTTTACAAACACTTGCTTCAAAAGTCAAAAGGAATACATTATATAACCGGTCATAAGCAGTTCTAGTTGCTAAGTGACATTACACCCAAGCCAATTTCAAGAGGGAAATTCTAAATGAGTATGAGAATTTCTTCAAGCATGGGGTTACATTACAAAGTCCAAATCACTACTCACAAATGGCAAAGTAAAAATGCCCAAGGGGACACCTGCAGGCATAAAAATCACGGGATAGCAATTAAAATTACAAGCATGTAATAATTGTTCATAAGTTAACCCATGTTCTAAGTGTGCTACACAATGCTAACACCGTGTTACATTACTTGAGTCAAGAAAGATTAAAGTTTTGAATAAAGGGCATCTAATTGTTGATCTTCAATGTCCGGTCCATTCCCGTTAAGTTGTGCATCCACCTGTACATGATGTCTTAACCTGTCCAAAACCAATTCAAAACCTGTCAGAAATTCACAATAACAGTTTGCCTACACTAATAGCAAACGTAAACAACATTTGAGCAATAGTATGAATAACATGTGAGCAACAGTGGAAGATCAATACAAACATTTGGCATCCTATGGAAGTCGTGTAATGTGACAGAGGCATTTTCTGAAGACGAAGCCATTAGCCATGAAGACATACGCAATGACGACGTTGATGATAACTCAGGGCATTATTAAAGTAGCAGTTGGAAGATAATGAAGCGCCTACGCAGGAAGATAATGAAGGTTGTGTTAATGTTCTGGCTGTGTTAATGTTCCGGCTGTGTTGATGTATTTTTGATAACGATGAAGTGGACTGATCAGGCAACACTTCTGCTCCCTGAGACATTAGGAACTTTATAAAGAAAAATTGGAATAAGATTGCGGAAACACTAAATACGCAAGGTTTGGATCCGTAGATAAAAGATTTTAGACTTAAAACAGGTACTGACATGTTACAGCATCATGATGCGTGAAGAAGAGACCTTGGTCCACAACTATTCATGCCGCCATAAGTTAGTCTGTCTCGATAACCATACACCTGCAACAGAAGAAAACCAGAGGGACATTAGTGAAAGGAGTTAAATTCTAAACAAGAGTGCATTGCCATTCCAATAAGCCTACTCAACTTGCATTGCCATTCAAGGCCAAGTGCATCAGACCTGCAGCATGTCATGGTCTGTTATCCGTAAACATCATCCAAAACTGCAATCCTGCCCAATATGCAGGAAGCAACAAATTTGATGAAGCCTACATAAGAAAGAAATAACAGCAAATATCATGATAGGAGGCATTCAACAAAGGTATCCTAACAGGTCCTGCAAAATAAATGTCCTGTTACGGCCATAACATACCTGGCCTAACCTGTCCTGCATTATCAGACAAACCTACAAGAGTCATACACCAGTTCAGACCAACATTCATGTTATCAAAAAATCAACCAAACATTGAGGCATGTACAACAATATGCTTATAGCTCTTACAACAATGGTCTATCACTATGAGCAGGCATCAACAACGCATACAGAAGTCCAGAATTTAAGGAGTGAGGAATCAAGTAAAAAGCTCTATCAGGACAAAAGGCACAGGATAATCTCGTCCACATTTTCATGTACAAGCATTGAGGAATAGAAAAAAAAACACAAGTTAGAACTCAAAACGGACCTGCGGATTAAAAAATTACGGTAAATGAGTTATGAATAAGATAGTAAAAACTGAGATTTTTACCACAAACACGTAAGGATTCCACAGCAGTAAAATGGAGCTAATACAGGACCACACTTTTTGGTGGATTTCGCTATAGACAAAATGGGGAAATGACTCACATATCTTTGGTCCCCACGAAATCCAGCGAAAAATTCCTCTCTAACGGAATGATTTTGGATAGATTTGACAGCTCATGATTTGAGGATCCTAGGAGAAGGCTCTATAAATAGATGGTGAGAGTCATCGGAAAAGAAACCTTTTCCAGCGTCGTTACTCTGCAGAAATAGAATCAAAACATCACTAAAGCTCTAATCTTTCTTTTGGAGTTTGTTGAAATTTCATATTGAAACTCAGCAAACTCGAGCTAAAGCCACAGACTACCCTAAAACCGTTACTACCGCCATAGCAGCGACGTAAGAAGGAAAGAGAAGGAGAAGAAGCAAAGAAGACGGAAAGTTCAGAAGAAGGAAGAAAGAACCTCGAAAGACGCTAAAGAAATCGTTTACCTCGCCTTGACCGGAGTCGAACGTCGGACTAGCTCCGATTTGGTATTTAAACTTCTCCTTTGCATGATTTGAGGTTACCACCTTGTTCACATCGCTTCATAAGCCATAAACCCCATGATTGTCACATAAAATTGTTGTTGCGTGAGTTTAATTTTGATTTGGAAACTTAGGTTCCCTGTTCTGTTTATTTGCCAACCTGGGTTCTCTGAACTTTTTTGACTTGAAAAGTTACGTAGCTAGATTCGAATTCACAAGGGTTTGAGTTCGATTTTTAAGTACTCGTGACGGCACCGCCATGGTTGCACTGAGGTACCGTCGTGGATTTATGTCGTTACTACTCTGTTTGCTTCAACGTTGAGGTTGGTTTTAGAACAGAGGAAATCGTTTTAAGAGAGAAGGAGAGTTTGGCGAATGTTAGGAGAAAGGTTTATGATTAGGAATGTCTACTTTTTTTCGGTTATGCTAACACTTTTTTTTTCACTAATAATACATTTAATGCTGGGATAATGATCTGTTCAAGTCCCATTTGGATAATAACGTATTAGTACATTGGGTCCACTGTGTATTCATGCTTTAATGAATTATTATTTTCTTTAAATTATATGTATGATTTTAATGTTTAGATTTAAGGTAATATTTACTGTTAGGAATTATTTGGTTTGCTTTGGGGAGCGGAAAAGTCACTGTTGGAGACGAGGCATCCGCTCTCACTTTCTCAACCTCATTATTTAAGTTTATTATTGATAATTAATGGAGAATTGGGACCGGGCCCTGACCGAGTGGGCCTTGTACATCACTATGAATTTTCTATTTCGACCCCCCAGCGTCCAGCACGATTATGTGGGCTTTAGGCTTTCTAAAGACCCATTTCAGTTTAATAACCAACCATTTTCATTTTCTTACCCCCTTCTTCTAACTAATTAGAAAACATGATTAAGTTGTTCAAACTTATTAATCTTTTCATTTTTCAATTGAAGTAACTAATTTTTATTTATTATTTTGTTTATTGACTTTTAATTAATCTAAATTTTATTTATTATTTTGTTTATTTTGTTTTCAACTAAATTTCTACAAATCCAAATCCTTTCTTCATTTATACACTCTTCAAAAATATTTAAATCAATCTTTGAATGAAAAGGAGAATAGTGAGCATCCGCTTCATTATCTCTCGATTATTCGAATAATTGGCGTACGCCATATTGCTCGGATCTTCGTCATTCAATTTAAACCCTAAAACTCCATAAAATTAAAATCACTCCCTCAATTAATTAAATTCTAAAAGCTTTATTTTAATAATCAATCTTTGAATGAAAAGGAGAATAGTGAGCATCCGCTTCATTATCTCGCGATTATTCGAATAATTGGCGTACGCCATATTACTCGGATCTTCGTCATTCAATTTAAACCCTAAAAATTCTACAAGATTAAAATCACTCCTCCAAATTATTTATTAATTCTAAAAGCCTTATTTTTAATAATAATCAATCTTTGAATGAAAAGGAGAATAGTGAGCATCCGCTTCATTATCTCTCGATTATTCGAATAATTGGCGTACGCCATATTACTCGGATCTTCGTCATTCAATTTAAACCCTAAAAATTCTATAAGATTAAAATCACTCCTCCAAATTATTTATAAATTCTAAAAGCCTTGTTTTTAATAATTAACCTTTGAATGAAAAGGAGAATAGTGAGCATCCGCTTCATTACCTCTCGATTATTCGAATAATTGGCGTACGCCATATTGCTCGGATCTTCGTCATTCAATTTAAACCACTATCATACAATTTCAAATCATCTCTCATCAAACACCATTTTCAAAATAAACTATATAACTTAAACCTCAATTAGAGAATGGGAGGCGTACGCTTCACCATTCCTTGATTATTTGAATAATTGGCGTTCGCCATATTGCTCAAGTTATCGACTTCCGATTAAAATACGCTAAATAAACTTGGATAAGGGAATAGGTGGCGTACGCCTCATTATTCTTTGAATAAGCAAGTAGGATGCGTACGCCTCATTACCGTGCATATTCAACATCCACAAACAAACCTTCAAAATAATCGAACGAAAAAGGAATAGAAGGCGTCCGCCTTATTACTCCTCGAAAGAATTGGACAATTGGTGTACACCACATTGCTCAATATTTTGTCGTTCTCCAAACCACCTTAACAAATCAAACTAATGTCTCGCCCCCGTGCGACCCACAATTTAAAAATTCTCTTCAAAAGAACGTTGTTAATCCTTTCTAATGCGCATAACAAACTAATGCTTAAGCCTCCGCCGAGAGTAGACAAGCCAGCGTTTAGCCTTTAGAACGCGAGCTACACAGTCGTTCATTAAAAGACACCAACAAAAACCGTAGTTTCCCGAACTACGAATGCTCTGATTTCCTTATTACGCCATAAGGATACGTAGGCAGGGGATTGTTGTATCTTCGCGAGCACACTAATAAAAAACCTCCCTTCCCCTCTCCTGAGGTCTTCATCCATATTACTCGAAGCAAGCAAATAACATTTAACTAACATTCAAATAGAAAATTAGACTAAAAGGTTCCCGTTGAGTACAACGGACGTGAGGGATGCTAATACCTTCCCCTTGCGTAATCGGCTCCAGAACCCGAATATGGTTGCGACGACCATTATTCCATTTCCTAAAGGTTTTATCGATATTTTCCTATTCCTTCATTGGGATAAATAAAGTTCGATGGCGACTCTGTTCGAACATAATTTTTTCCGCGACCATCGCGAGCAATCGTATTTTTCGAGATGCGACAGATGGCGACTCTGCTGGGGATATAGCTCCAAGCTAGAGAGAGTCAAGCCTAACTTAGTCAATTTGCTATGAATGTTAGAATACCGCTTTTTATTTGCTTCTGTATATCTTGATGTATTATTTATGATATGTAATTTATTCTGCTATTATGTTGGGTGATTTATGGTGTTTGACACATGTTGTGAGATAAGCTCCGTACCCGAGCTTTGAGAAGAACTTAGAACCCGGAGTTGTGTAGTATTGAACCGAGGGGTGTACACCTCATTGGGACAATACGAGAACTCCACCTAGAGTAGATCTGTTCAGAATTTCCATCATAATATGGCTAGCCCATTATTGCAAGGAAACGTTGAACATGGTCCATGACTCTGTAAGAACAAAAATTGTTCTACAACAGATTCCTTGATTTTGATGATAACAAAGGATGAAACCAAAAATGGCACCCTAACGAAAAGTTTCTAAGTGTGCAGGGTTCTAAAGAAAGAAGGAAGAAATCTGATGACATCATCAGATACAGAACCAAATTAGATACAAATTATCAATACATCAGAAGCATCTGAAGTGGAAACACGTTCAATAAAGTCTAACTCTGAGCAATACATCAGAAGCATCTGAACAAGAATACGCTCTAGAAGTTCTGACTCTGAACAACGGTTGTCTAACTCCAGAAACTTTCAGCACTATCTGAAGAATCCATCAGAACTCAAAAGATATCTACATCAGAAGCAAGATTCCAAGAGTCTCAGATACACGAAGACTCTGATCATGGATTTGCTAATTATGAAAGAGTAACGTTAAAGTCAAGTAAAGGTTTGCAAATGGATTTCCTAAAACAGAAAGAGACGTTAATCTCCAATTTCAATAAAGAAGATACTATATGTGGTAAGTAGTCTTTTCAAGGAGAGAAAGTTATCCTGCATAAGCTATTTATGTTATGGCGTAAATTCATTTTATTACTCATCAGTTTCAACTACTACCTCACTGATCTATATAAAGGACTGCAAATCAACATTCAACATACAACACATACAAGGAAAAATTATACTGAAACATCAACGCTCAAGAAAATACTCTTACTCTCTAAATCTTCACGAAGCTTTTGCTTATAACGTGAATCACCTTGTTCTTACTATTGTAATATTTGCTTTCTTAGAAGCACTCTAGATTACATAAATCTTTCATTCATTGTTTGTTTATTTCCTCAAGTGACTCTGTGTAGTCTGTATACTTGAGAGGACTAAGAGATCTTTCTCTTAGACGTTGTTTGTAATCAATCTTTCAAGATTAGTGGATTAAGTCCTTGTTGAAGGCGAAATCACCTCGGCCGGGTGGACTGGAGTAGCTTTGTGTTATAAGCGAACCAGTATAAAATCCTTGTGTGATTTTCATTTTGAAAAAGCGCTTATTTTTCCAAACAATTCAAACCCCCCCCCCCCCCCCCTTTCTTGTTTTTCTCACCTTCAATTGGTATCAGAGCTCCGGCTCTGTTATTGATTTTCTAATCAAACACTTAACAGTGTAGAGAGATCCAGTACGAGAAAAACTATGGCCCACTCAAATGAAAGAGATAGTTACAATGCTAAGCCTCCTGTTTTTGATGGAGAGAAGTTTGACTACTGGAAAGATAGAATCGAAAGTTTCTTTCTGGGTTATGATGCTGACCTCTGGGACATTGTCACAGATGGATACACACCTCCAGTCTTAGAAAATGGAGCTGAAGTTCCCAGAAATAAGATGTCAGAAGATCAGAAACGTGTCTTCAAAAATCACCACAAGGCCAGAACCATACTTCTAAATGCCATATCGTACAACGAATATGAAAAGATCACCAACAGAGAAACAGCCAAAGATATACTTGACTCTCTGAAGATGACACATGAAGGAAACTCCCAAGTCAAAGAGACAAAGGCTCTGGCGCTTATCCAGAAATATGAAGCCTTCAAAATGGAAGATGATGAAGCTATAGAGGCAATGTTTTCTAGATTCCAAACTCTTATTGCAGGTCTCAAGGTTCTAGACAAAGGGTATACAACTGCAGACCACGTCAAAAAGATAGTCAGAAGTCTGCCAAAGAAATGGAGACCTATGGTTACTGCTCTGAAGCTGTCAAAGGATCTGAACAATATCAGCCTTGAAGAACTTGTCAGTTCTCTCAGAAGCCATGAGATAGAACTAGAGGAAGATGAGCCTCTGAAAAAGAACAAGTATGTAGCATTAAAGTCCAGACCTGAAAGACGCAAACCTGACAGAACCAAAGCTCTCCAGGCAGAAACTGAAGATGCTGACGACACTGAACCAGAAGACTCTGATGATGATGAAGAATTGTCCCTACTAACCAGAAGAGTTAAGCAACTCTGGAAAAAGAGGAACAACAACTTCAGAAGACCAAGACCTAGAGGGGATCGATCAGAATCAACTTCAAAAGGTAAATCTAACAAAGATATTACCTGTTATGAATGTAAAGAAACAGGTCATTACAGGAATGAATGCCCCAAGCTAAAGAAAGACAACTCTAGAAAAGAAAGCTTCAAGAAAAATACCTTCAGGACAAAGAAAGGACTGATGGCTACCTGGGATGATAGTGAATCTGGATCATTAGAATCTGACTCTGATGAACAGGCCAACATGGCACTTATGGCTACCACATCCGGGAGTAGCTCAGATGAAGAATCTGAAGAGGTATTTTCTGAACTTTCTCGATCTGATCTAGAATCTTGTTTGTCAGAAACTCTTAGCTCATATCAGAAATTAAAACAAAAGTTTAAAAACATTAAAGGCTGTCTTAAAGCAAAATTTGAAGAATGTAGTGAACTTGAGATGACGATTCTAGCACGAGAAGATACAATCAGATCTTTAACATTAGAAAGAGATGGAGCAAAGAGAAAAAGCTTAGAATTAGAAGAAGCGTTGTCTCAAGCACCACAAACTTCAAATAAAATAATTTATGAATACGAAGAAGCCTTTCAAGAATTTCTGAAGAATGGGATAGATAGGAGTATTATGGCATCCATGATTTATGGAGTAAGTCGGAACAATAAAAAGGGAATTGGGTATGATCCTAAGGAAGACAAAACTTCTACCAGTAACCAACTTAAATCTCCCTTTTCATATCATTACACACACACACAAGAACAAAAATTTAAAAATGCTAGAAAACCCAAAGTTATAAGAAACTCTGGAAAAACTAATCTGAAAGGACCCAAGAGATTCTGGGTACCGAAAGATAAGATTATCTATGTTGCAGATATCCTATGCAGCAAAGTTCAGACACCAGTCATGGTACCTGGACTCTGGATGCTCGCGACACATGACGGGAAGAAAGTCTATGTTCCAAAGTCTGGAACTTAAAGACGCTGGATTTGTAGGCTTCGGAGGAGATCAGAAAGGAAGGATCATAGGCTCCGGAACTATTGGTAATGGTACTCTTCCCTCTATATCTGATGTCCTTTATGTAGAAGGATTAATGCATAACTTGTTATCCATAAGTCAATTAAGTGATAATGGTTATGATGTAATCTTTAATAAAAAAACATGTAAAGCCATTAATCAGAACGATGGCTCTGTCCTTTTCACTGGCAAGAGGAAAAACAACATTTATAAAATTAATATTTCTGATTTAAAAGAACAAAATGTTAAATGTCTGATGTCAGTTCACGAAGAGCAATGGGTATGGCATAGACGCTTGGGCCACATTAGCATGAGGAAACTTTCTCAGCTAAATAAACTCGAGTTAGTCAGAGGCCTACCTAAACTGAAGTTTTCTTCAGATGCTCTGTGTGAGGCATGTCAGAAAGGAAAATTTTCAAAAACGTCTTTCAAAAAGAAAAATGTTGTTTCTACCTCTAAGCCTCTGGAACTTCTTCACATTGACTTATTTGGTCCTGTGAAAACAGCATCAGTCAATGGAAAGAAGTATGGACTAGTCATTGTTGATGATTACAGCCGCTGGACATGGGTGAAATTCCTAAAGCACAAGAGTGAGTCTCACTCTGTATTCACCAATTTCTGTTCCAAGGTGCAAAAAGAATTTGACTCTAAAATTATTAGAGTCAGAAGTGATCATGGTGGGGAATTTGAAAACAAAGATTTTGAGGAATTATTTGACTCTAATGGAATATCCCATGATTTCTCCTGCCCTAGAACTCCACAACAAAATGGAGTTGTAGAGAGGAAGAATAGGACACTCCAAGAGATGGCCAGAACCATGATCAATGAAACTAATGTGGCAAAGCACTTTTGGGCAGAAGCTGTAAATACAGCGTGTTACATTCAGAATAGAATCTCTATAAGACCTATTCTGGAAAAGACTCCCTATGAACTGTGTAAAGGAAGAAAACCAAACATTTCATATTTTCATCCTTTTGGATGTTCTTGCTTTATCTTAAACACTAAAGAACATCTGAACAAGTTCGATTCCAAAGCACAAAAAGGTATTATGTTAGGATACTCAGAACGCTCTAAAGGCTACAGAGTATACAACACAGAAACCAAAATTGTGGAAGAATCTATTCATGTCAGATTTGATGATAAGCTTGACCCTGAAAAGTCAGAGCTAGTTCAAAGTTTTGCAGATTTAAAAATCACGCTTGCAGGATCTGATAAAACTCCAGAAGCAACTATCACTCAGAACTCTGAAGAAATTAAATCCCCAGAAATCCCAAAGAAAGTTAAAAGTCGTATCAATGTATCTGAAGATTTGATTCTGGGAAACAAGGACGAACCTGTTAGAACCAGATCTACCTTCAGGACTTCTGAAGATACTCCTCTGGGACTAGTCTCTCTGATTGAGCCTACGTCTTGTGATGAAGCACTTCAAGATAACGACTGGGTTTCAGCCATGCAAGAAGAATTAGATCAATTCTCAAAGAATGATGTCTGGGATCTCGTTCCTAAACCCAGAGGCACTCACGTCATTGGAACCAGATGGGTTTTCAGAAACAAGCTGAACGAGAAAGGAGAAGTCGTCAAAAACAAAGCTCGACTGGTAGCTCAAGGTTATAGTCAACAAGAAGGTATTGATTATAATGAAACCTTTGCTCCAGTCGCAAGGTTAGAATCTATTCGTCTTCTTGTATCTTTTGCTATTAACCATTCTATTAAATTATATCAAATGGATGTCAAGAGTGCATTCCTTAATGGTTATATATCAGAAGAAGTGTATGTCAACCAACCTCCAGGTTTTGAAAATCCAAACTTTCCAGAACATGTTTTTAAACTCAAAAAATCTTTATATGGACTTAAACAAGCTCCCAGAGCTTGGTATGAACGTTTAAGCAATTTTCTTCTGGAACAAAATTTTATCAGAGGGAAAGTTGATTCCACACTCTTCTGTAAGAACCTAAATAATGATCTCATGATATGCCAGATTTACGTTGATGACATTATTTTTGGTTCTGCTAATATCTCTGTTTGTCAAGAATTCTCTGAGTTAATGCAGGCAGAATTTGAAATGAGCTTAATGCAAGAACTAAAGTTCTTTCTGGGAATTCAAATTAACCAAACTTCAGAAGTTACATATGTTCATCAAAGCAAATACATTAAAGATATTCTGAAGAAATTTGATATGGCTGAATGTAACTCTGCAAAAACTCCCATGCATCCAACATGCATTCTTGAAAAGGAAGAGGTAAGCACAAAGGTTTGTCAGAAGCTCTATCGAGGTATGATAGGCTCTCTTCTCTATCTGACTGCTACTCGTCCTGATATTCTCTTTAGCGTCTGTCTCTGTGCCATATTCCAATCAGATCCTAGAGAATCTCATTTAACAGCAGTTAAGAGAATTCTTAAGTATCTGAAAGGAACTCCTAACCTGGGCTAGCAAAAGACAGTCAACAATCGCTCTATCAACTGCAGAAGCAGAATACATCTCAGCATCACTGTGCACAACTCAGATGCTCTGGATGAAGCATCAGTTAGAAGATCTGCAAATCTTTGAGAGTAACATTCCTATCTTTTGTGATAATACTGCTGCTATTTGTCTAAGTAAGAATCACATTCTACATTCCAGAGCCAAACACATTGAAATAAAACATCATTTTATCAGAGACTATGTTCAGAAAGGGATAGTAACATTGAATTCATTGATACAGATCATCAATGGGCAGATATCTTTACTAAGCCTCTAGCTGAAGATAGATTTCTTTTTATCTTAAAAAATCTGAACATTCAAAATTGTCCTGAATGAATTATGCCTCTAAGAATGTGAAATGAGACTCTGATGTAAACAAATGTACTTCTGCCTCTGACTCTGATACTTCTACCAAGTTAAGAAGATATCTGAGTTAGAAATCTTCAAAAACCAATCCTTTGGTATTCCTGAAGATCAGATACATCAACACGTGGAGCACTTAGCGTCTAAACCCTAGAACTTCTAGACAGCTGTCCAGAAGAAGTTCAAAGGTGAAACGTTTGAGATCTCCTCGAGCAGTGTGTGTACTGTTGGGATTAGACATTCATTAATTAGCCTTAATCATTTCTCCCCCAAGCGTGCTAAATTGAAATTTGTGCTAACGCAATATTGTGTGTCGTTTTGCATGTGTTTTAACTTAGGGTATTGATCACACTAAAATTCACCGTATTTCTGACTCCGATTTCGCATGCATTCTTAGCTTTTATTGTTGTTTTGCTTTGTTATTTCTTTGTTTTCTTATGTTTTCAGGTTTTTATAATAATCGGAGCTTGAATCGGGAAAAGGAGCGAAAAAGGAGTGAAAACGGGCGAAAACCTAGAAATTCAGCGTTTTGCACTTACGGCACCCACCGTGGCGGGCGCCATGGGGTTAGCCATGACGTGGCCACGTCTCAAGACCACTCCTCAACCGCCAAGACCCACGATCCCCACTCCATCATCCCCTGTAGGGACCATGGCGGGCGCCATAGGCCTGTGGCGGGCGCCACAAGGCCAAAATCAGTAACCTCCACTTTTTAGTGGAGGGGCGTCCCTGTCATTTCATGCTTTCAGTTTTTACTATAAATAGGACCTTAGATTTTCGTTTTTCTTCATCCAGAATTAGAATTCTCTAGGCATATATCAGTTATAAAGCAGTTGCCATTCCACATCGGGGTGCCTCTGCAATCGAGTGATCGAGTCTGTAATCTGTCTGTGGTTCGAGTTTTTGGAGCACTCTGGAGGAAGTTAATCCTGCCGCCATTTTAATTCAAGTTCGTATTTTACTTTTATTTATTTCCTGCACTCGCACATTTACGTTGTTTATTTCCTGCACTCGCACATTTACGTTGTTTATTTCCTGCACTCGCACATTTACGTTGTTTATTTCCTGCACTCGCACATTTACGTTGTTTATTTCCTGCACTCGCACTTTACTTTGTTTATTATCCGCACTCGCTTTAAATTACTTTTATGAAAAACTATAAAAAGAATATTTACTTTATCATGTCTAACTAATTCTATAAAGGTGAGAATGTGAGGATCGTAATTAAACCAGTAATCAGTGTAATTGTTCGTGGAAACACCTAAGGGCTATTTTATCTTTCAATTCAAGTAATTGTTTTTAACTATTTCAAAAACAGCCAAAAGCGCTTTGTCTAGTTTATTAGGAGATTTTAGATTAAAAAGAAAAGAGATTTTAAAACGATTTTCGGACGCGTTAGGAAGTTTAAACTCTGGTTCGTAAGAACCTCTTTTTGCTAAGAAGTCCAGGTTAAAATACTTTTCAACTTAGTTAAGATACTATATTTCTTAAAAATAGGTTTACTACTCTAACGCAGTACGCACCTTTTTATCCGTGACAATAGGAGGGGTTGATTAGAGAGTACAACTCGGTTCTGAATACGCGAAAGCGACAGTTCCTGTTAAATTAGTTCTTTTCAAAGGAGAAAACATTGCCCATAAGTAGTTCCACTAACAAGTACTGGATTATCATTGATTGCGTGAATTACATTCGAGCCTGTCTTTATTTATTATTTAAAATTATAATTTTATTTACCATTGCACCCTTATTAAAACCCTTAAAAATAGTTGCCTTAGATTCACACCATAACAACAGGTTTGATAGATTGACACTTGGTCTCTGTGGATTCGATAATCTTTTATATTACTTTGACGTGATTCGTACACTTGCGAAAAACACGCATCAAGTTTTTGGCGCCGTTGCCGGGGACCAATTTCGTCAAATTTCATTACCCTGTAGTTATACCGTTTAGACTAAGGTTGTTACCCACCGGTCAATGCGAAAGACTCGCAGTGCCGGAAGTTTAGTAGACCCTCTAGCTGAACCTGAACGTTACGCTCGCGCACGTTTATTTTTCCATAGGAATAGGATAGCTATGGCCGAAGAACAAAACCGAAGACCTCTTAAGGACTTCGCCCAACCATCAAACGAGGAACCTAGTTCCAGTATAGTAAACCCCGTTATCCCAGCCAATAATTTTGAACTTAAACCATCCCTGCTGCAATTAGTGCAACAGAGACAATTCTCAGGTCTCGCTACTGATAACCCAAACCAACATTTAAAAAACTTTCTTCAGTTAGCAGACACCTTTAAAACCAATGGAGCTTCTCCTGAGGCGATACGCTTAAGATTATTTCCCTTTTCCCTCAGAGATAAAGCTCTATCATGGTTAGATTCCCTTCCACCCAATTCAATAACAACTTGGGATGACCTTAGGAAAGTTTTTCTTGCTAGATATTTTCCCCCAAGTAAGACCGCTCTTCTTCGAAACCTTATAACTAGATTTACCCAACTCCAAGGAGAGTCGTTGTTCGAAGCCTGGGAGAGATATAAAGAACTATTAAGAGCATGCCCACACCATGGCTTAGAGAATTGGCTAATCATCCAAACCTTCTATAATGGACTTCATTATAACACTAAGATGACCATCGACGCTGCCGCTGGTGGCGCACTGATGAATAAACCTTACCCTGAAGCTAGTGCCCTTATCGAGGATATGGCCCAAAACCATCAATCATGGGGAGTAGAACGAGCGACAGTGGAAAAGAAGGAAGCCCAAGGAGGAATACATGAGCTAAGCTCTATAGACATGATGCAGGCTAAAATGGACGCGTTGGCCCTTAGAGTCGAACATATGTGTACAACTCCGAATACTGTAGCCGCAGTTTCGCCGAATTGTGAGATATGTGGAACGCAAGGACACCAATCCGCCGAATGCAATCTGTTAAATGAAACCAACACTGAGCAAGTGAACTATACCCAAGGGAACCCATTTTCTAACACATATAACCCTGGATGGAGGAATCACCCAAACTTCTCCTACAAAAATAATAACCCTATTCAAAATACCGCACCTCCGAGACAACAAGGTTACCAAGCCCCTAGAACAAATCAACCTATGCAACCTGTACCGCCAAACCCGAGCTTTGAAGAAATTGTAAAAGATTTCATCGTTGCTCAAAAACAGAAAAACAAAGAGTTCATGAACCAAAGCGTCCATGTTAACGAACTAATTACCCAGTTAGGAACCAAGGTTGATCAAATCATTACTCATAATAAGATGCTTGAAACCCAGATCTCTCAGGTAGCGTTAAACCAAGCCCCACAGACTACCCCTGGAGGACAGTTCCCTGGACAACCTCAACAAAACCCGAAAGGGCAAGCTAATGCCATTACTCTACGAAGTGGAACCGCTTATAAGGAGCCTTTAAACCCTAGATTAAGTGAGCCTGAAACTTCTAAGAAGAGTGAGGAAAAGGAACCAGAGAAGCCTGAAACCCCGGAAAGTCAAGAAAAAGGAGAAGAACCTAAAAATAAAACCTATGTACCACCACCGCCATACAAACCACCAATACCATACCCTCAAAGATTAAAGAAAACCCAAATCGATAATCAATATCAAAAATTCGTTAAGGTTATAGAAAAACTTCACGTAGAAATCCCCTTTACAGAAGCCATCACCCAAATACCTTCTTATGCTAAGTTTCTCAAAGACATACTTACGAATAAACGTAGACTTGAAGATCCGAAACCCGTGGAATGTAATTCTATTTCCGAAGATAGGTTAGCAAAGAAAGATAAAGATCCCGGAAATTTTTCCATTCCTTGTATTTTAGGGAATCATGTCATCGAAAAAGCTTTTCTAGACTTAGGAGCTAGTGTGAGCTTAATGCCTTTAGCAGTTTGTGAGAGATTAAACTTAGGAGAATTACAACCTACTAAGATGTCGCTTCAATTAGCCGATAGATCCGTTAAATACCCTATAGGCATACTTGAAGACGTCCCTGTTAGGGTGGGTCAGTTGTTTATACCTACTGATTTTGTTGTCATGGACATTAAAGAAGATGACGACATACCAATCCTCCTAGGTAGACCGTTCTTATCGACTGCTGGAGCCGTAATAGATGTTAAAAAAGGAAAACTAACTTTTGAGGTAGGTGAAGAGAAGATAGAATTTATATTGTCAAAATTTCTTATGGCACCTGTGATAGGAGATTCTTGTTATGCCTTAGATATCATCGAAGAATGCATTAGGGAATTAGAACAAGAAGAAGAAAATAAATCTATAAAATTGCCATCAACCCTTATTTTGGAAGATGACAATTATAAAACACCCTACATTGATGATAACCTTCACGAATGTTTATCTCTTACCCCAGATCCTATGCCTTGCCCTATGAAACCGACCGTAAAACTTAAGGAACTGCCTAAAAACCTGAGATATGAATTTCTGGATGAAGATATGAATCGTCCAGTTATAGTCAGTGCTACCTTAAACCAAAAAGAAACCGATCAATTATTAGAAGTTTTACGTAGGTACCCCTCAGCCTTAGGATATAAGATCTCTGATCTAAAAGGAATAAGCCCATCCGTATGCATGCATCGGATTTTGCTTGAAGAAGATTCAAAACCTTCCAGAGAACACCAACGTAGAATAAATCCTATAATGAGTGCGGTAGTTAAGACTGAAGTTCTTAAGTTACTAGAGGCAGGTATAATATATCAGATCTCGGACAGTAAATGGGTGAGTCCCGTGCATGTAGTACCCAAAAAGGGAGGCATCACAGTCGTGCAAAACGAGAAGGGCGAACCTGTAGCAAAAAGAACCGATGGAGGTTGGCGTATGTGCATAGATTATAGAAAATTAAATAAAGCAACTAGGAAGGACCATTTCCCATTACCATTCATAGATCAAATGTTGGAGCGCCTAGCCAGACACTCTTACTTTTGTTATTTAGATGGATATTCAGGATTCTTCCAAATACCTATTCACCCCGAAGATCAAGAAAAAACTACCTTTACATGCCCAGTTGGAACTTTTGCCTATAGAAGAATGCCTTTTGGACTTTGTAATGCTCCTGCAACTTTCCAACGCTGCATGATGTCTATCTTTGCTGATTATTTAGATGGAATTATGGAAGTATTTATGGACGATTTCTCAGTTTGTGGATCAGATTTCAAAAATTGTCTTGTCAACCTTGAGAAAATCCTGGAGAGATGTGTGGAGGTAAACCTTGTGCTAAATTGGGAAAAATGTCATTTCATGGTCACCGAAGGGATTGTTTTAGGACATATAGTTTCCGAAAAAGGTATAGAGGTAGATAAAGCAAAAATAGAAGTCATAGAGAATCTAAAACCGCCGAAGACTATCAGGGAGATAAGAAGTTTTCTTGGACATGCCGGATTTTACCGACGTTTCATCAAAGATTTCTCCAAAATAACAAAGCCCTTAACTGGTCTTTTAATGAAAGATGCTGAATTTATCTTCGATGAAAAATGTACTGAAGCATTTAATCTTCTGAAGGAAGCTCTGACTTCAGCACCTATAATGAAACCCCCTGATTGGTCAGAACCGTTTGAGATAATGTGTGACGCCAGTGATTACGCTGTTGGAGCCGTTCTAGGTCAGAGAAAAGATAAGAAGTTACATGTGATTTATTATGCCAGTAGAACCCTAGACGCTGCACAGCTCAATTACGCAACAACCGAAAAAGAGCTCCTAGCTGTAGTTTTTGCAATAGACAAATTTAGATCTTATCTAGTAGGAGCCAAGATTTTAGTTTATACCGACCATGCTGTCATTCGTTACTTACTAAGCAAAAAGGATGCCAAGCCTAGGTTACTTCGATGGATTCTATTACTGCAAGAGTTTGATTTGGATATCCGTGATAAGAAAGGCACTGATAATGTGGTAGCTGATCACCTATCTAGGCTAGAATACCTGAAACCTGATCCAGTTCCCATAAATGACGATTTTGCCTATGATAGACTGATAGCCCAACTAGAAACCATTGAAGAAGATAACCCAGACCCTCATGAGTATTTTCAAAAATCCTTAGCCATAAGTGATGTACCTTGGTATGCAGACTTTGTTAATTATCTAGCCGCTGACATCATACCCCCTGATCTAAACTACCACCGGAAGAAGAAGTTCTATAGTGATGTGAGAAACTTCTATTGGGACGAACCATTTCTTTTCAAGAGAGGTAAAGATGGCATTTTCCGCCGTTGTGTTCCAGAAGAAGAGGTAAATAATATAATTGAGCATTGTCACTCTGCACCCTATGGTGGACATGCAAGCACATCTAAGACCTACGCCAAGATTCTTCAAGCTGGCCTATTCTGGCCTACTATGTGGCGTGATGTCCATGCTTTCATTGTCAAGTGTGATAGATGCCAACGCACAGGAAATATTTCAAGACGTAATGAAATGCCGTTAAGAAATATCCAAGAAGTAGAACTCTTCGACGTATGGGGTATAGACTTTATGGGACCGTTCCCACCATCTTTTGGAAATCAGTACATCTTAGTAGCTGTTGACTACGTGTCTAAATGGATTGAAGCTATCGCCGCACCCACAAACGACACCAGAGTAGTCATCAAATTATTCAAAAATTATATATTTCCCAGGTTTGGAACACCCCGTTTAGTCATAAGCGATGGAGGATCGCACTTCATATCGAGAATATTTGATAAACTTTTAAGCAAGTATGGAGTTAAGCATAGAGTAGCAACACCATACCACCCACAGACCAATGGACAAGTGGAAGTATCTAATAGGGAGATAAAACAAATCCTCGAGAAGACTGTCTCTATATCTAGAAAGGATTGGTCACAGAAACTTCAAGAAGCATTATGGGCCTATAGAACCGCTTTCAAAACTCCTATAGGAACAACCCCTTATCAACTGGTCTATGGAAAATCATGTCACTTACCTTTTGAATTGGAACATAAGGCCTATTGGGCCATCAAAACTTTGAATTTGGATTACTTGACAGCTGGTGAGAAACGTATCCTTGACATCCACAAATTAGAAGAGCTCAGACAATCTGCCTACGAAAATGCCATCATATACAAAGAAAGAACAAAAGCTTGGCATGACAAAAGAATCATAAGAAGAGACTTCAAAATAGGCGATCCTGTTCTCCTGTTCGATTCTAGGTTACGACTTTTTCCAGGTAAACTCCGTTCGAGATGGACTGGCCCTTTCGAAGTATCTAAGATCCTGAGATCCGGTGCTATTGAAATCAAGAACCAGACATGTAAACCGTTCATCGTCAATGGACAGAGGTTGAAGCCCTACGAAGGAGGTGACATCCCGACAACATACACCTGCCATACTCTGAGTGATCCACCATATCCTTCCAATGATGTTTAAATATCGGTCGTCGAGCTAATGACGTTAAACAAGCGCTACATGGGAGGCAACCCATGGTTTTTCTTATTTTTTGTACTTTTTATTTTTTACTTTTAGTTTATTTTGTTTATATTATTATTATTATGTCAGGACTAACGATTGAATGTTTTATGTGCTTTCAGGACTTGTTTGCTAACCTTGTACAGAATGCAGAACCCTGATGACATGCACGTGGCCTTTAGAGATGATGCACAGAGAGAGCGTTACTATGTTCACATGAGACGCCCTATGGCTCCTACCAGGTACCCTGACCATGACTGCATGGATGCCTTGGGGATAGAGCCAAGCGTCAGATTTTTATGCCATCAACTCCAGTGGGAACAGTTTGACTACAGGAACAACACTTATAGGAACTTGACTCTTGAGTTCCTCAGCTCGTTTCATTATGACCCCTGGGCTGGACCCGATGGACTCGCTGTTTTCAGGTTGTTCGGGATTGACTACTCATTCTCTCACAAGGAGTTTGGTGATTTGCTAGGTTTCCAGACTGCTCCTGATGCTATTCCAGATACACCGATGGGGTATTTTATGAGCAGAGAAGTGGAAAAGTTTTGGACTAAAATATCCGGCGGAGGGAGCCAAGATCCTTCTACCCAGTTTTCTCAGGTAATCCACAACCCTGCATTGAGGTACTTCCAGATGATTCTAGCACATTCTTTCCTAGGTTTTCCAGATACAGAGACACTGCTAAGTGAAGAGGAGATTTTCCTACTGTTTTGTGCGACTCAGTCTCGCCCTGTTGCTTGTGGCAACTTTCTGTTAAAGGGCTTGGCTAGTGTTGCCAGATCATCCGTAGGCATCATCCATGTCGGTGGGATTGTTACACAGATTGCTACTGCATTGGGTCTGTCTCGCAAGTTATTGCACCTCAGGACCTTCTGCTTCTACACCACCCTGGATATTGATTTTTGTCTTGATAGAGGACTGATGAGGAGGGCTTCTTTTGAGCCCAACATGTTTAGACTGCTGATCGACGGCGAAGCGATACACTATTTCACATTACCAGATCAGCTGATGACCAGTGTCCATGATCCTGAAAATTGGAGTTATGCTCTAGAGGGTTATGGAGAGACTGTCGAAGAGCCGAAATCGCCTCCCGCCGCTGAGTACACTCCTACACCTCTTACTCCCCAGATCACTGTTATGTCTAACAATTTGTCTCTGCAGCCACCTGACCTACAAACACAGATTTATGAGCTCCGTAAGGAGACTGCCCTGCTCAAGCAGGAAGTGGCAGACTTAGAGTTACAGATGCAGGTTTCTGATCTCACTCATGCCTCAGAGACCGATGCTCTACATCAGGAGATTGAAGAGCTTCGGAGGGAGATAGCTGAGTTTCGTGGATCAAGCCAGGAAAAGACGCCTACCACATGACTCATTCTACCCTGACAGCATTACCCTAGTATTTTATTTATCGCATTTCCAGACATATTTTACTTTACCGCAGCTTTTATATTTTCATGCACTCTGAATTTCTTATATATATACATATTATGCACTAATGTTAACTTTTTCTTTTTCTTTTGTTTCTTTAATTATTTTATTTTTTGTCGTGCAAAGAAAAAAAAATATAAGACAAAAATATTTTCATTTTTGTCTTTACAAAAAATATGCAAGCCTGAAGCCTTGAAAAGAAGAAGAAAACGCTATTTAGACCCCCCGGAAGACAAAGGTGCAAGAAGGCCCAAAAGGAGGATCCAAAACCACAAGGCCCAGGAATTGGCCTTGTGGCGGGCGCCATAGGCCCTGTGGCGGGCGCCACACCGTACCAACAACAAGTACGGGGCTGAATCCCCATTTCCACCATTTTCATCCCTTTCTTCACCAAAAACCCATTTTTCCAACCTTCCAAATCCTCCTTGAACCCCATTAAAGCTCCCTCATTTCCAAAATACCCACCATCCATAAAACATATCCAACATCCATTTCCATTTTCATCCATCAAAAAACCAAAAAAATCAAAACTTTATCATTCCCTCATAAACCACTTTTTCTACCATTTTCACTACCTAAGGAGCATTCAACAATGGAGTCCAACGGATTTCTTCTTCGTGATGGAAGACCGGGCGAAAGGCAACGGAAAATTATTCAGAGGCTTCAAAGTCGAGAAATTCTCTCGACTAGGTACGTCGACGATAACTGTCTGTATGCTTTGGGTATTTATCATAGTGTTTTTAATTTATTAGAATTTCTAGGCTTGCATAATATTTTCATTAATCAGGAACCTACCTATGAGCGACTGACAACTGAGTTTTTGAGTTCTTTAATATACACTGTCAGTCCTAACACTGCTAGCACTGTCGGTACTGTTATTTTTAGACTGTTCGGAATTGAGTATGAATTCAGTACCGACAATCTAGCAGGTTTGTTAGGAATCCCTCATAGGGAAGGTGCAATTTGTGAGGCACCTTTGGATGCGGAGTGGTCGGCCGAGGTATTTACCTTCTGGCAAAGGCTTTCAAGTTCTTCAATTAATTCTTTCGAAGGGATACTTGCGTCGACCATTCACAACCCGGCCATAAGAGTTTTTAGACTTCTTTTGGCATGTACTATTTTTGGCCGGGAAAGTCCAAACAAGGTAAATGCTCGTGAACTCCTATTTTTGCAAGGATGCCTCACTAGAACCCACATCAATCCGGTCCCGTTTATGCTTGCTCATATGACTTTATTTACTAACAAAACAGGACCGATTGTTTTTGGAGGGCTTGTTACGTATATTGCTCGGGCTCTTGGCCTGAACGATGAGATAGCCACACTTGAACCACTACCTCCTCGCACAATTAATTTAAAATTTCTGAAAGACATGAAATTGTGCCGAGCAAGGAGAGAAGGTGGTTATGAGTTGATGGTTCATGGGGTAGCTATCCCATCTGTTGCTTTACCATGCAGTAGACGTACTGATGTACGTGATGAAAGGAACTGGACCTATGATCTTAATGCTCCACGTGTTTTGGGTCCACTTCCTCCTAATATTCCCGAGGGGGAGGCACATGACACTGATGATGAGTATGATCGGAGAGAGCAGTCTCCCATCCCTCACATGTCCCCCCATCGTCCTTCACAGTCACACACCGCACCATCTTCCTCTAACCCTGTTGCAGGTACTGCTCCTGGATTCCATGTCACCGAGGAGATGTGGCGTGATATGACAGCTAGAGAAGAAAGGCGTGATGGCCTTCTCTCCACTATTTCACAGCAGCTGACGGACAATATGAGCTTCATGCAACAATCGCGATTGGTTTCGGATCGTGCCTATAGCAACGTTTGCCGTACCTTGAACGATATCTCATTAGAGCAGAACCGTCAGAGAGAGTTCAACAGCCAACACTACCAGCTTGTCGAGGCCACTCAGGGTTCCATCTTAGGTAACCTTCGAGAGGTTCGGAGTGCTCAGGCTGCTTTATCAGCACGACTCGACCGGAGGGACCAGCATCGTAGTAGATCCCGTCGTTCCAGACCATCACATCAGGACGGCGAAGGCACCAGTGCCCCTCCTCAGTAGTCTTTTTCAGGTTACCCCCCTTATCTTATTTCGAAACATTGGGGACAATGTTCGATCTAAGTGTGGGAGGGGATTTTATTGCTTTCTGTCATTTCCCCTTTTTAGTTAATTATTTCCTTTCAGTTATTTCCTTTCAGTAATTTAATTTTCTTAGATAATGCATGAGTCTGACGAGTCACCAGTATAGTGTCTTTTTAGTTCATCTTCATTTTTTTCCCATTTCCTTAGCCTTACCAGAAAATTTTTAAAAAAGAAAATGATGTTGTTTCACATGTTTTTTGGGCTTTGGGACAGGTTTAGATTAGGATGTAGTGACCTAGGTCAACTTTTTGAAACATCAGAACCATTTTAGCACCATAGACCTCTTGAATATAGGAATCACTCCTAAACCCCACCATCTTGGCCTTTACTATCATTTTAAAAATTGTCCTAAGTAGTTTATCTTAGCAGTCAGCTCCGGCTTAAGCATGCTCTACGTAGGGGGCCGATGAACATAAGTGAATGATCCAGTGCTAATAAAAAAAAAAAAAAAAAAAAAAAATTTCAAGTCACCTATTGTTAGTTGGTTCAGAGGTATCTGGCACTGAACTTGGTAGGGCGGATTACGATCCGATCCCCCGCAGCTACATTTAGGCGAAATAAAACAGGTTTACACATGCTTATGTGCCAGAAACCTTATGTTATGGATCAGAATCACTAACCGGTCACTCTACTATGAAGCATGTACAGATAACGGGCTTAATGTGATTGCGCCTGAATGAAAAGGACACAAAAAGATGAGAAGATAGGCCTAGGTATTGTGGGATGATATGGAGTGGTTAATATAGGATTGAAGTTTGTGTTTGTGTTACTATGGTACCCTTGGTTCACTTAGTTAGTATCTGTCACTGCATCCTGACTTGAACTTAGAATCCCTTTAGCCCAAAGACAAGTGTTGACACCATATTTTCTTAAGCTTTAATGTTTGCTTGAGGACAAGCAAAGGTTTAAGTGTGGGAGAATTTGATCACACTAAAATTCACCGTATTTCTGACTCCGATTTCGCATGCATTCTTAGCTTTTATTGTTGTTTTGCTTTGTTATTTCTTTGTTTTCTTATGTTTTCAGGTTTTTATAATAATCGGAGCTTGAATCGGGAAAAGGAGCGAAAAAGGAGTGAAAACGGGCGAAAACCTAGAAATTCAGCGTTTTGCACTTACGGCACCCACCGTGGCGGGCGCCATGGGGTTAGCCATGACGTGGCCACGTCTCAAGACCACTCCTCAACCGCCAAGACCCACGATCCCCACTCCATCATCCCCTGTAGGGACCATGGCGGGCGCCATAGGCCTGTGGCGGGCGCCACAAGGCCAAAATCAGTAACCTCCACTTTTTAGTGGAGGGGCGTCCCTGTCATTTCATGCTTTCAGTTTTTACTATAAATAGGACCTTAGATTTTCGTTTTTCTTCATCCAGAATTAGAATTCTCTAGGCATATATCAGTTATAAAGCAGTTGCCATTCCACATCGGGGTGCCTCTGCAATCGAGTGATCGAGTCTGTAATCTGTCTGTGGTTCGAGTTTTTGGAGCACTCTGGAGGAAGTTAATCCTGCCGCCATTTTAATTCAAGTTCGTATTTTACTTTTATTTATTTCCTGCACTCGCACATTTACGTTGTTTATTTCCTGCACTCGCACATTTACGTTGTTTATTTCCTGCACTCGCACATTTACGTTGTTTATTTCCTGCACTCGCACATTTACGTTGTTTATTTCCTGCACTCGCACATTTACGTTGTTTATTTCCTGCACTCGCACTTTACTTTGTTTATTATCCGCACTCGCTTTAAATTACTTTTATGAAAAACTATAAAAAGAATATTTACTTTATCATGTCTAACTAATTCTATAAAGGTGAGAATGTGAGGATCGTAATTAAACCAGTAATCAGTGTAATTGTTCGTGGAAACACCTAAGGGCTATTTTATCTTTCAATTCAAGTAATTGTTTTTAACTATTTCAAAAACAGCCAAAAGCGCTTTGTCTAGTTTATTAGGAGATTTTAGATTAAAAAGAAAAGAGATTTTAAAACGATTTTCGGACGCGTTAGGAAGTTTAAACTCTGGTTCGTAAGAACCTCTTTTTGCTAAGAAGTCCAGGTTAAAATACTTTTCAACTTAGTTAAGATACTATATTTCTTAAAAATAGGTTTACTACTCTAACGCAGTACGCACCTTTTTATCCGTGACAATAGGAGGGGTTGATTAGAGAGTACAACTCGGTTCTGAATACGCGAAAGCGACAGTTCCTGTTAAATTAGTTCTTTTCAAAGGAGAAAACATTGCCCATAAGTAGTTCCACTAACAAGTACTGGATTATCATTGATTGCGTGAATTACATTCGAGCCTGTCTTTATTTATTATTTAAAATTATAATTTTATTTACCATTGCACCCTTATTAAAACCCTTAAAAATAGTTGCCTTAGATACACACCATAACAACAGGTTTGATAGATTGACACTTGGTCTCTGTGGATTCGATAATCTTTTATATTACTTTGACGTGATTCGTACACTTGCGAAAAACACGCATCAGGTATTTAAACACTTTTCTCACTTTTCACACACTTATCACTCTCACTCACTCTCAAACCCTCTCTAAAACCCTAAACCTCTCTGAAGCATTTCTGCAAAATCTTCATCTTCTTCTTCAACCATGGACGCTCAACAACAAGAAGTTTTTAACTTCTCTCAACAAATGGAATCCACCACCACTGCTCAAACTTCAAGCATTCCAACTCCAACTGTTACAGGAGTCTCCCTCACCCCAGTTTACAAAGAACCTCATGTTCTTGACCGTGCACCCCACATTAACCTAGCAACTCCCTTTGAGGGACTGGATGTGTTATGTGAAACACTTGTGGATTTTGACAACTTAAGGAGAAATGGCGTTGATCTTACTGAAGAACTTCGTCAACAAGGTTGGGGAAACTACTTCCAAAGGCTCTATGGCCCTGTTTACCCACTTCTCATCAAGGAGTTCTGGAGATTTGCAGATGCTGATGATCATTTCATCGTCTCCTTTGTTTTGGGTGTAAAAATAGTCATTACTGAAGAATCAATTGCTTCCCTGTTGAATATGGAGAAAGATGGAGGTAAAAGGATTTACAACATCAACCCTAGATCTAGGCGCGTTGCTGAAGTAATCAATCCAACCATCTTCAAATCCAACTCTGAAGGAAACCCTTCAAAGAACAAAGAGCTGCATCAGAACCTTAGAGTGTGGCTCAAGATCATTCTGGGAACTATTCACC